>NC_088403.1:66967739-67042131 GCF_034236695.1 Oncorhynchus nerka
CCTGAGTCTAGTGTTAACATTATAGATGGACCAGCAACCTGAGTCTAGTGTTAACATTATAGATGGACCAGCAACCTGAGTCTAGTGTTAACATTATAGATGGACCAGCAACCTGAGTCTAGTGTTAACATTATAGATGGACCAGCAACCTGAGTCTAGTGTTAATTATAGATGGACAGCAACCTGAGTCTAGTGTTAGATGATGGACCAGCAACCTGAATCTAGTGTTAACATTATAGATGGGCCAGCAACCTGAGTCTAGTGTTAACATTATAGATGTACCAGCAACCTGAGTCTAGTGTTAACATTATAGATATGGACCAGCAACCTGAGTCTAGTGTTAACATTATAGATGTACCAGCAACCTGAGTCTAGTGTTAACATTATAGATGGACCAGCAACCTGAGTCTAGTGTTAACATTATAGATGGACCAGCAACCTGAGCCTAGTGTTAACATTATTGATGGAACAGCAACCTGAGTCTAGTGTTACAATTATAGATGGACTAGCAACCTGAGTCTAGTGTTAAGATTATAGATGGACCAGCAACCTGAATCTAGTGTTAACATTATAGATGGACCAGCAACCTGAGTCTAGTGTTACCATTATAGATGGACTAGCAACCTGAGTCTAGTGTTAAGATTAATCAGCAACCTGCTAGTGTTAGACGACAGCTGCTACAGAAAGGAAAGAGAAATGTAAAAGCTACATGAAGACAAACCAACTGGGCGTTGAAGTGCTTTCTGGCTGTCAGAAAAGGCGATAAACATCGATCTCGCAACTGTTTCACAACAGGATCCTGGGTAATATCCTCCCGAGTTTTTACGCCACTGCAAGGACTGCTAACGGAGACCGATGTGGAACCAGCAGCTTCGCTGGACTGCGGCCTACACCGCCACTGAGTCGGTTTTGGTGCCTGATGAGAGATACTGAGTTCCTGAACGCAAACAATGTCTTTGCTGGTATCATAAAACAGCTGAGAAGGAAGGGCAGGGACAGAACCAGCTACCACCCAGCTACCACCCAGCTATAACACAGCAGGACCTTAAAATCCTGCTCCTAGAGGATTACTGAATAAGGTGTGGTTTGATTGGCAGTTGCACTTTGGCCGAAGAGGCAACGAAGGAAACCGCAAACTGAAACCAGACTCATGGGTAATAAAAAGAGGAAAGAGACCGAGAGAATTGTCCGAGAGAATTGTCGCGGCTGCATGTATGAAAACTGAACTCTGCCCGATCTCTTCCCCTCTTCCCCCCACTCCTCCTCCCCCACCTCATTGTGGTTTCTATTCTGAAGTCTCAATGTCTTCGCTACAATGTTTCAGCACTGTTTTTAGAACCATGGACAGTACGTCTATACAATGTTTCGATTCAGTCATTTAACGTTCCTATACATAGACCAGACTGTGTTCAGAACCATGGACAGCGTCCCTGGAAACCAAGGTTCTAGAACTATCAACCAGTGTAGTTTTGCTCTACATCAATACGAATAGAACTAACGACCAGAGAACGCCTAACATGTCACTTGACAACCAGTGTAGTTTTGCTCTACATCAATACGAATATAACTAACGACCAGAGAACGCTTAACATGTCACTTGACAACCAGTGTTAGTGAATGAGCATTGTGTTTCGTTTAAAATTTGCATCGTTTGGGGAAATAATACTGATTTTTTAAATGTTTTTTTAATATAAAACCAATAATACTCACTGCCTTGCATCGTCGCTATGACCACATCACAGCCATGATAAAAATGTTATAGCGCATGGCCTCGTGTATTATTGCTTCAATATCACATTTACATAAGTATTCAGACCCTTTACTCAGTCCTTTGTTGAAGCACCTTTGGCAGTGATTACAGCCTTGAGTCTTCTTGGGTATGATGCTACAAACTTGGTACACCTGTATTTGGGGAGTTTCTCCCATTCTTCTCTGCAGATCCTCTGAAGCTCTGTCAGGTTGGATGGGGAGCGTCGCTGCACAGCTATTTTCAGGTCTCTGCAGAGATGTTCAATTCCGTTCAAGTCTGAGCTCTGGCTGGGCCAATCAAGGATATTCAGAGACTTTTGCCGAAGCCACTCCTGCGTTATCTTGGCTGTGTGCTTAGGGTCGTTGTTCTGTTGGAAGGTGAACCTTCAACCCAGTCTGAGGTCCTGAGCGCTCTGTAGCAGATTTTCATCAATGATCTCTCTGTACATTGCTTCGTTCATCTTTCCCTCGATCCTGACTAGTCTCCCAGTCCCTGGCACTGAAATACATCCCCACAGCATGATGCTGCCACCACCATGATTCACCATAGGGATGGTGCCAGGTTTCCTCCAGACGTGACGCTTGGCATTCAGGCATAAGAGTTCAATCTTGGTTTCATCAGACCAGAGAATCTTGTTTCTGATGGTCTGAGTCCTTTAGGTGTCTTTTGGCAAACTCCAAGTGGGCTGTCGTGCCTTTTACTGAGGAGTGGCTTCCGTCTGGCCACTCTACCATAAAGGCCTGATTGGTGGAGTGCTGCAGAGATAGTTGTCCTTCTGGAAGGTTCACCCATCTCCACAGAGTAACTCTGGAGCTCTGTCAAAGCGACCATCAGGTTCTTGGTTACCTCTCTGAAAGGTGTGTGCCTCTCCAAATCATGTCCAATCAATGTAATTGACCACAGGTGGACTCCAATCAAGTTGTAGAAACATCTCAAGGATGATCAATGGAAACAGGATGTACTTGACCTCAATTTAGATTCTCATAGGAAATGGTCTGATTACTTATGTAAATAAGGTATTTCTGGGTTTTATTTTTATGTTTAAACATGTTAATACATTTGCAAAATGTATAACAAAACGTTTTCGCTTTGTCATTGTGTGTAGATTGCGGAGGGAAAACATGTATTTAATCAATTGTAGAATAAGGCTGTAACGTAACAAAATGTGGAAAAAGTCAAGGGGTCTGAATACATTCTTATGTACATTGTTGCCATGAATCAGTGTTATTGCGTCATCTCACTACGACTCGGGAAACCAAAGCAATGTATTAGCTACAGATTAAATCAACTATGATCAACTTCATGAGCTTAGATTCTTCAGGCGACATGATGATCCATGCCTCAGTTTGACAAATTTTAAATAAACTTGCTTTTGTCCACAATAGTAGATGGAAACCTATTTATTAACTTGTATATTTTATTCGGTACATGAGAATTGAACTGCAAAAGTATTGCTTTATGTGCACTACGTCATCACACAACAAGTGAATTTGATGGAAACACATATCTGATAGAAAAATTTGAATATTTTTTTTATGTAGATTTTTACAATATTCACATGAAAATCTGTCGCCAATTGGATGAACACCTTTTGGGATGAATTTGGAACGCAGACTGCGAGTCAGCCTAATTGCCTAACATGGAACAGAAATGGAACCAAGTTCCCACAGCAAAGCCTTCCTAGAAGAGTGGTGGCTGTTATAGCAGCAATGTTCCTACATCTAGTGCAAAGCCTTCCCAGAAGAGTGGAGGCTGTTATAGCAGCAATGTTCCAACATCTAGTGGAAAGCCTTCCCAGAAGAGTGGAGGCTGTTATAGCAGCAAAGGGAGGGACCAACTCCATATTAACCACCATGATTTTGGAATGAGATGTTGTACCAGCAGGTGTCCACATACTTTAGGTCATGTGGTGTATGTATTCCCACACATTGGGTCAAAAGCATATTTAGAACTTTTGTTAATCAAAAAACATAAAATAATGTCAAAAAAGTAGAACATTTGTGATATGATATTTTGGACACACCAAATCCCTTAATTTTGTTGAGACTGACGGGACGACATGAATCTCAAAATGTTCCCCTGCGCTCCAGAAGTGTGAAACAACATTCAGATGATTGCAAGGGAGAAAAATTCCTCAAGTTCAATTTGATGACTTAGCTAAAAATAGACCAGAGAGAGTGAGAGACAGAGACAGAGACAGAGAAAGAAAGAGAAAGAGAGAGAGAGAGAGAGAAAGAGAAAGAGAGAGCGAGAGAGAGAGCCAGAGAGAGAGAGGTGGAGAAGGGAGTAAGGGATATAGATTATTTGAGGGAACTAATTAATAACAACAATCAATAATACTCTCACACACAGACCTACAGTTGAAGTCGGAAGTTTACATACACCTTAGCCAAAATACATTTAAACTCAGATTTTCACAATTCCTGACATTTAATCCTATTAAAAATTCATTGTTTTAGGTCAGTTAAGATCACCACTTTATTTTAAGAATGTGAAATGTCAGAATAATAGTAGAGAGAATGATTTATTTCAGCTTTTATTTATTTCATCACATTCCCAGTGGGTCAGAAGTTTACATACACTCAAATTAGTATTTGGTAGCATTGCCTTTAAATTATTTTGTTACTTGGGTCAAACGTTTCGTTTACATTCGCTCAATTAGTATTTTTCTGTATAATTACTATTTTCTACATTGTAGAATAAGAGTGAAGACATCAAAACTATGAAATAACAAATACGGAAGTATGTTGTAACCAATAAGTAAAAAATAATATGTACTTGGTGTTTTAACAAATGGGGCTCTGGATACCACCCCAACCTTGTCACTGATTGGCTCAAACGCTCCAATGCATTAAGGAGAAAATAAATTCCACAAATTGACTTTTAAGAAGGCACACCTGTTAACCTCTTCAACCTATGGGGGCGCTATTTCATTATTGGATAAAAAAAACTTGCCCGTTTTAAGTGCAATATTTTGTCACAAAAAAGATGCTCGACTATGCATATAATTGACAGCTTTGGAAAGAAAACACTCTGACGTTTCCAAAACTGCAAAGATATTATCTGTGAGTGCCCCAGAACTGATGCTACAGACGAAACCAAGATGAAACTTCAAACAGGAAATGAGCAGGATTTTTGAGGCTCTGTTTTTCATTGTCTCCTTATATGGCTGTGAAAGTGCCAGTAATGAGCCTGCCCTTTCTATCGTTTCTCCAAGTTGTCTGCAGCATTGTGACGTATTTGTAGGCATATCATTGGAAGATTGGCCATAAGAGACTACATTTACCAGGTGTCCGCCCGGTGTCCTTTGTTGAAATTGCTGCGTAATCTCCAAACTGCTCACATTCATCCATGTGATTGAGACAGAGAGGAGAATTCCAGGAACGATATATAATGAAGAGATATGTGAAAAACACCTTGAGGATTGATTCTAAACAACATTTACCATGTTTCAGTCGATATTATGGAGTTAATGTGGAAAAAAGTTTGGCGTTTTGATGAATGAATTTTTTTTTTGGTAGCCAAACATGAAGCAGAAAACAGACCGATTTGATTTCTCCTGCACAAATAATCTTTCAGGAAAAACTGAACATTTGCTATCTAACTGAGAGTCTCTTCATTGAAAACATCCGAAGTTCTTCAAAGGTAAATTATTTTTATTTGACTGGTTTTCTGTTTTTTGTGAAAATGTTGCCTGCTGAATGCTAACACTAAATGCTATGCTAACTATCAATGCTGTTACACAAATGCTTGTTTTGCTATGGTTGAGAAGCATATTTTTTGAAAATCTGAGATGACAGTGTTGTTAACAAAAGGATAAGCATGAGAGCTAGCATATTTATTTAATTTCATTTGCGATTTTCATGAATAATTAACGTTGCGTTATGGTAATGAGCTTGAGGCTGTATTCACGATCCCGGATCCGGGATGGCTCGACGCAAGAAGTTAATTGAAATTCATTCCAGGTGACTACCTCATGAATCTGGTTGAGAGAATGCCAAGACTGTGCAAAGCTGTCATCATGGCAAAGGGTGGCTACTTTTGAAGAATCTCAAATATATTTTGATTTGTTTAACACTTTTTTTGGTTACTAAATGATTCCATATGTGTTATTTTCATAGTTTTGATGTCTTCACTATTATTTTACAATGTAGAAAATTAAATTAGTAAAAAATAAAGAAAAATCCTTGAATGAGTTGTTGTTCTAAAACTATTGGTCCAATTTTTCACCTTCTGTCTGGTTCTGTCTGTCTGGTTCTGTCTGCGTGTCTGTCTGTCTGTCTGGTTCTGTCTGTCTGTCTGGTTCTGTCTGTCTGTCTGTCTGTCTGGTTCTGTCTGTCTGTCTGGTTCTGTCTGTCTGTCTGTCTGTTCTGTCTGTCTGGTTCTGTCTGTCTGTCTGGTTCTGTCTGTCTGTCTGGTTCTGTCTGTCTGTCTGTCTGTCTGGTTCTGTCTGTCTGGTTCTGTCTGTCTGTCTGTCTGCGTGTCTCTCTCTCTGTGTCTCTCTCTCTCTGTCTGTCTGCGTGTCTGTCTGTCTGTCTGGTTCTGTCTGTCTGTCTGGTTCTGTCTGTCTGTCTGTCTGTCTGCGTGTCTGTCTGTCTGTCTGGTTCTGTCTGTCTGTCTGGTTCTGTCTGTCTGTCTGTCTGTCTGGTTCTGTCTGTCTGGTTCTGTCTGTCTGTCTGTCTGCGTGTCTCTCTCTCTGTGTCTCTCTGTCTGTCTGTCTGTCTGCGTGTCTGTCTGTCTGCGTGTCTGTCTGCGTGTCTTTCTCTCTGTCTGTCTGCGTGTGTGTGTGTAAGATCCAGGATCAACGGAAGGAGAGTTGAGTTGTGGATCAAATAAAGAGTCAGTCTGTCTAAACTAAACTAAATAAATAAACTAAATCTAAACTGTCAGTCTGTCTAAACTCTAATGTTGGATCAGATTCCATCAGATTCCATCTAATCACTCATCGCTGTCCGTCTGTCTACAAAGAACATGTTTTATACTTTGGTAACTCCTTCAACATTCACACTGCATATTTGGATCTGAACTGTCAACAAAACCACAACATACTGTAGCCAAACACACACACACACACACACACACACACACACACACACACACACACACACACACACACACACACACACACACACACACACACACACACACACACACACACACACACACACACACACACACACACACAAAACACAACATACTGTACACACACACACACACACACACACACACACACATACACACACACACACACACACACACACACACACACACACACACACACACACACACACACACACACACACACACACACCCCAAAACCACAAAATATTGCAGCTAGGGGATGGATTGAAATAGTAGCCACAGACCAAACCAGACCCTGAACTAAACTCAACTCTGATTGGCCGCTCTGTAATCATCTGCGCTGACCTTCCGGGATTCTGACAATCAGACACAGGTAATTGTTCTCCTCATCACGACATAACGACTCTGTGATTTGGCCTGGTCCGGTATCCATGGTTACGCCAGCTATCCCGTTACGACGGCGACACACCTTCCTGTTGCTATGCGCCCCGCCCCTCTGATGACCTCAGATGTGCACACACACACACACACGCACGCACGCATGCACGCACGCACGCACGCACGCACGCACGCACGCACGCACGCACATACACAGACACACACACACACACACACACACATACACACACACACACACACACACACACACACACACACACACACACACACACATTTAAATATCAGAAGGCGGAAACTAGCCAGACTCCCATTTCCATATCAGAGGTAACCAGACCTGAGTCATGACCAGGTCAGGTTAAATCAAACCAACTCTGCACCATAAAACACGTTGAGCCTGAATCCTTATATCCCCTGTCCAGAGCTCCGATAGAAGGGAAAGGGAAGTATGGGGGATGGAGTGGAGGGGAGATAGAGAGGAGGAGGGGAGATGGGGGTGAAGGAGGGGAGATGAAGTAGAGGGGAGGGTGAGAGGGGTGAAGTAGAGGGGAGATGAAGTAGAGGGGAGGTGAAGTAGAGGGGAGATAGAGTGGAGGGGGTGAAGTAGAGGGGGATGGAGTGGAGGGGGTGAAGTAGAGGGGAGATGAAGTAGAGGGGAGTGGAGGGGTGAAGTAGAGGGGAGATGAAGTAGAGGGGAGGTGAAGTAGAGGGGAGATAGAGTGGAGGGGGTGAAGTAGAGGGGGATGGAGTGTAGGGGAGGTGAAGTAGAGGGGAGATAGAGTGGAGGGGAGGTGAAGTGGAGTGAGGGAGATAGAGTGGAGGGGGTGAAGTAGAGGGGAGGTGAAGTAGAGGGGAGATAGAGTGGAGGGGGGTGAGGTAGAGGGGGATGGAGTGTAGGGGAGGTGAAGTAGAGGAGATGAGATAGAGTGGAGGGGAGATAGAGAGGGGAGGGGGGTGAAGTAGAGGGGAGATGAAATAGAGGGATAGAGTGGAGGGGAAGTGGAGTGGAGGGAGATAGAGTGGAGGGGAGGTGAAGAGAGGGGGGAGGTGAAGTAGAGGGAGATAGTGGAGGAGATGGAGGGGGGGGAAGTAGAGGGGAGATGAAGTGGAGAGGGGAGATAGAGTGGAGGGGGTGAAGTAGAGGGGAGATAGTGTGGAGGGGGGGTGGGGAGATGAAGTAGAGGGAGATAGAGTGGAGGGGGTGAGATAGTAGAGGGGAGATAGAGTGGAGGGAGGTGAAGATAGAGGGGAGGGAGGTAGTGTGGAGGGGAGGTGAGGTAGAGGGGAGATAGAGTGGAGGGGAGGTGAAGTAGAGGGGAGATAGTGTGGAGGGGGGGTGGGGTAGAGGGGAGATGAAGTAGAGGGGAGATAGAGTGGAGGGGGGGTGAAGTAGTTAGTAGAAGGTCTATACCTGGGTACTTCCACCCTAACCCCTAGTTAGTAGAAGGTCTATACCTGGGTATTCCCACCCTAACCCCTAGTTAGTAGAAGGCCTATACCTGGGTATTCCAGGTCTGGAACCTGCTGGTTTTCTGTTCTACCTGATAATTAATCCACCCCAGAGAAATGCAGTGGAACTGGCTACGAGGTCCAGAGTTGAGTTCGAGGGGTCTGTACACTACAACCTAAGCCCTACACCTTAACCCCTACTCCCTAACCCCTTCACCAAGGATCATCAACTAGATTCAGGCGCGGGCTGATGTTTCCTTGCATGGATGGTCGGGGGGCGGAACATAATTACTAATTATTTGTAGACCTCAGAAGCCCGAACAGATATAATGTTTGACTAAAACATAATCATTTTTAAACTTTGTTGACATTTGTATACAGTATCTCCATTATGAGTGGGAATACTTGGCAACAAATGTCTTAAATTAAAGTCACTCAGAGCTGATTTCCTGGTTTAAGTATTTTATTTCCAACAATGAAAACATTGTTATACAAATGTAATCAAAACTTGAGGGGACAAAAATAAACCTGCCCTACACTTTCACCCCTAGTTAGTACCAAATATAACCCTGCCCTACACTTTCACCCCTAGTTAGTACACTTTCAACCCTAGTTAGTACCAAATATAACCCTGCCCTACACTTTCACCCCTAGTTAGTACCAAATATAACCCTGGCCTACACTTTCACCCCTAGTTAGTACCAAATATAACCCTGCCCTACACTTTCACCCCTAGTTAGTACACTCTAACCCCTAGTTAGTACCAAATACAACCCTGCCCTACACTTTCACCCCTAGTTAGTACACTCTAACCCCTAGTTAATACCAAATATAACCTTGCCCTACACTTTCACCCCTAGTTAGTACACTCTAACCCCTAGTTAATACCAAATATAACCCTGCCCTACACGTTCACCCCTAGTTAGTACACATTCAACCCTAGTTAGTACCAAATATAACCCTGGCCTACACTTTCACCCCTAGTTAGTACACTCTAACCCCTGGTTAGTACCAAATATAACCCTGCCCTACACTTTCACCCCTAGTTAGTACACTCTAACCCCTAGTTAGTACCAAATATAACCCTGCCCTACACTTTCACACATAGTTAGTATACTCTAACCCCTAGTTAGTACCAAATATAACCCTGCCCTACACATTCACCCCTAGTTAGTACCAAATATAACACTGCCCTACACTTTCACCCCTAGTTAGTACACTCTAACCCCTAGTTAGTATCAAATATAACCATGCCCTACACTTTCACCCCTAGTTAGTACCAAATATAACCCTGGCCTACACTTTCACCCCTAGTTAGTACCAAATATAACCCTGCCCTACACTTTCACCTCTAGTTAGTACACTCTAACCCCTAGTTAGTACCAAATATAGCCCTGCTCTACACTTTCACCCCTAGTTAGTACACTTTCAACCCTAGTTAGTACCAAATATAACCCTGGCCTACACTTTCATCCCTAGTTAGTACACTCTAACCCCTAGTTAGTACCAAATATAACCCTGCCCTACACTTTCACCCCTAGTTAGTACACTCTAACCCCTAGTTAGTACCAAATATAACCCTGCCCTACACTTTCACCCCTAGTTAGTACACTCTAACCCCTAGTTAGTACCAAATATAACCCTGCCCTACACTGTCACCCCTAGTTAGTACACTTTCAACCCTAGTTAGTACCAAATATAACCTGGCCTACACTTTCACCCCTAGTTAGTACAATCTAACCACTAGTTAGTACCAAATATAACCCTGCCCTACACTTTTACCCCTAGTTAGTACACTCTAACCCCTAGTTAGTACCAAATATAACCCTGCCCTACACTTTCACCCCTAGTTAGTACACTCTAACCCCTAGTTAGTACCAAATATAACCCTGACCTCCACATTCACCCCTAGTTAGTACCAAATATAACCCTGGCCTACACTTTGACCCCTAGTTAGTACCAAATATAACCCTCACCCCTAGTTAGTACACTCTAACCCCTAGTTAGTATCAAATATAACCCTGCCCTACACTTTAAACCCTAGTTAGTACACTCTAACCCCTAGTTAATACCAAATATAACCCTGCCCTACACGTTCACCCCTAGTTAGTACACATTCAACCCTAGTTAGTATCAAATATAACCCTGCTCTACACTTTCACCCCTAGTTAGTACACTCTAACCCCTGGTTAGTACCAAATATAACCCTGCCCTACACTTTCAACCCTAGTTAGTACACTCTAACCCCTAGTTAGTACCAAATATAACCCTGCCCTACACTTTCACCCCTAGTTAGTACACTCTAACCCCTAGTTAGTACCAAATATAACCCTGCCCTACACATTCACCCCTAGTTAGTACCAAATATAACACTGGCCTACACTTTCACCCCTAGTTAGTACACTCTAACCCCTAGTTAGTATCAAATATAACCATGCCCTACACTTTCACCTCTAGTTAGTACACTCTAACCCCTAGTTAGTACCAAATATAGCCCTGCCCTACACTTTCACCCCTAGTTAGTACACTTTCAACCCTAGTTAGTACCAAATATAACCCTGGCCTACACTTTCACCCCTAGTTAGTACACTCTAACCCCTAGTTAGTACCAAATATAACCCTGCCCTACACTCTAACCCCTAGTTAGTACACTTTCATCCCTAGTTAGTACCAAATATAACCCTGCCCTACACTTTCACCCCTAGTTAGTACACTCTAACCCCTAGTTAGTACCAAATATAACCCTGCCCTACACTTTCACCCCTAGTTAGTACACTTTCAACCCTAGTTAGTACCAAATATAACCCTGGCCTACACTTTCACCCCTAGTTAGTAGACTCTAACTCCTAGTTAGTACCAAATATAACCATGCCCTACACTTTTACTCCTAGTTAGTACACTCTAACCCCTGGTAAGTACCAAATATAAACCTGCCCTACACTTTCACCCCTAGTTAGTACACTCTAACCCCTAGTTAGTACCAAATATAACCCTGACCTCCACATTCACCCCTAGTTAGTACCAAATATAACCCTGGCCTACACTTTCACCCCTAGTTAGTACACTCTAACCCCTAGTTAGTATCAAATATAACCCTGCCCTACACTTTCACCCCTAGTTAGTACACTCTAACCCCTAGTTAGTACCAAATATAACCCTGCCCTACACTTTCACCCCTAGTTAGTACACTCTAACCCCTAGTTAGTACCAAATATAACCCTGCCCTACACTTTCACCCCTAGTTAGTACACTTTCACCCCTAGTTAGTACCAAATATAACCCTGGCCTACACTTTCACCCCTAGTTAGTACACTCTAACCCCTAGTTAGTACCAAATATAACCCTGCCCTACACTTTCACCCCTAGTTAGTACACTCTAACCCCTAGTTAGTACCAAATATAACCCTGCCCTACACTTTCACCCCTAGTTAGTACACTCTAACCCCTAGTTAGTACCAAATATAACCCTGCCCTACACTTTCACCCCTAGTTAGTACACTCTAACCCCTAGTTAGTACCAAATATAACCCTGCCCTACACTTTCACCCCTAGTTAGTACACTCTAACCCCTAGTTAGTACCAAATATAACCCTGCCCTACACTTTCACCCCTAGTTAGTACCAAATATAACCCTGCCCTACACTTTCACCCCTAGTTAGTACACTCTAACCCCTAGTTAATACCAAATATAACCCTGCCCTACACCTTCACCCCTAGTTAGTACACTCTAACCCCTAGTTAGTACCAAATATAACCCTGCCCTACACTTTCACCCCTAGTTAGTACCAAATATAACCCTGCCCTACACTTTCACCCCTAGTTAGTACACTCTAACACCTAGTTAATACCAAATATAACCCTGCCCTACACTTTCACCCCTAGTTAGTACACTTTCACCCCTAGTTAGTACCAAATATAACCCTGGCCTACACTTTCACCCCTAGTTAGTACCAAATATAACCCTGGCCTACACTTTCACCCCTAGTTAGTACCAAATATAACCCTGCCCTACACTTTCACCCCTAGTTAGTACCAAATATAACCCTGCCCTACACTTTCACCCCTAGTTAGTACACTCTAACCCCTAGTTAGTACCAAATATAACCCTGCCCTACACTTTCACCCCTAGTTAGTACCAAATATAACCCTGCCCTACACTTTCACCCCTAGTTAGTACACTCTAACCCCTAGTTAATCAAATATAACCCTGCCCTACACTTTCACCCCTAGTTAGTACACTCTAACCCCTAGTTAGTACCAAATATAACCCTGCCCTACACTTTCACCCCTAGTTAGTACACTTTCAACCCTAGTTAGTACCAAATATAACCCTGGCCTACACTTTCACCCCTAGTTAGTACACTCTAACCCCTAGTTAGTACCAAATATAACCCTGCCCTCCACATTCACCCCTAGTTAGTACCAAATATAACCCTGGCCTACACTTTCACCCCTAGTTAGTACACAACCCCTAGTTATAAAATATAACCCTGCCCTACACTTTCACCCTAGTTAGTACCTCTAACCCCTAGTTAGTACCAAATATAACCCTGCCCTACACTTTCACCCCTAGTTAGTACACTTTACCCCTAGTTAGTACCAAATATAACCCTGCCTACACTTTCACCCCTAGTTAGTACACTCTAACCCCTAGTTAGTACCAAATATAACCCTGCCCTACACTTTCACCCCTAGTTAGTACACTCTAACCCCTAGTTAGTACCAAATATAACCCTGCCCTACACTTTCACCCCTAGTTAGTACACTCTAACCCCTAGTTAGTACCAAATATAACCCTGCCCTACACTTTCACCCCTAGTTAGTACCAAATATAACCCTGCCCTACACTTTCACCCCTAGTTAGTACACTCTAACCCCTAGTTAATACCAAATATAACCCTGCCCTACACTTTCACCCCTAGTTAGTACACTCTAACCCCTAGTTAGTACCAAATATAACCCTGCCCTACACTTTCACCCCTAGTTAGTACCAAATATAACCCTGCCCTACACTTTCACCCCTAGTTAGTACACTCTAACACCTAGTTAATACCAAATATAACCCTGCCCTACACTTTCACCCCTAGTTAGTACACTTTCACCCCTAGTTAGTACCAAATATAACCCTGGCCTACACTTTCACCCCTAGTTAGTACCAAATATAACCCTGGCCTACACTTTCACCCCTAGTTAGTACCAAATATAACCCTGCCCCTACACTTTCACCCCTAGTTAGTACCAAATATAACCCTGGCCTACACCTTCACCCCTAGTTAGTACACTCTAACCCCTAGTTAGTACCAAATATAACCATGGCCTACACTTTCACCCCTAGTTAGTACCAAATATAACCCTGCCCTACACTTTCACCCCTAGTTAGTACACTCTAACCCCTAGTTAGTATCAAATATAACCCTGCCCTACACTTTAAACCCTAGTTAGTACACTCTAACCCCTAGTTAATACCAAATATAACCCTGCCCTACACGTTCACCCCTAGTTAGTACACATTCAACCCTAGTTAGTATCAAATATAACCCTGGCTTACACTTTCACCCCTAGTTAGTACACTCTAACCCCTGGTTAGTACCAAATATAACCCTGCACTACACATTCACCCCTAGTTAGTACCAAATATAACACTGGCCTACACTTTCACCCCTAGTTAGTACACTCTAACCCCTAGTTAGTATCAAATATAACCATGCCCTACACTTTCACCTCTAGTTAGTACACTCTAACCCCTAGTTAGTACCAAATATAACCCTGCCCTACACTTTCACCCCTAGTTAGTACACTTTCAACCCTAGTTAGTACCAAATATAACCCTGGCCTACACTTTCACCCCTAGTTAGTACACTCTAACCCCTAGTTAGTACCAAATATAACCCTGCCCTACACTTTCACCCTAGTTAGTACACTTTCATCCCTAGTTAGTACCAAATATAACCCTCCCTAAACTTTCACCCCTAGTTAGTACACTCTAACCCCTAGTTAGTACCAAATATAACCCTGCCCTACACTTTCACCCCTAGTTAGTACACTCTAACCCTAGTTAGTACCAAATATAACCCTGGCCTACACTTTCACCCCTAGTTAGTACACTCTAACCCTAGTTAGTACCAAATATAACCCTGCCCTACACTTTCACCCCTTAGTACACTAACCCTAGTTAGTACCAAATATAACCCTGCCCTACACTTTCACCCCTAGTTAGTACACTCTAACCCCTAGTTAGTACCAAATATAACCCTGCCCTACACTTTCACCCCTAGTTAGTACACTCTAACCCCTAGTTAGTACCAAATATAACCCTGCCCTACACTTTCACCCCTAGTTAGTACCAAATATAACCCTGGCCTACACTTTCACCCCTAGTTAGTACCAAATATAACCCTGCCCTACACTTTCACCCCTAGTTAGTACACTCTAACCCCTAGTTAGTACCAAATATAACCCTGCCCTACACTTTCACCCCTAGTTAGTACACTCTAACCCCTAGTTAGTACCAAATATAACCCTGCCCTACACTTTCACCCCTAGTTAGTACACTCTAACCCCTAGTTAGTACCAAATATAACCCTGGCCTACACTTTCACCCCTAGTTAGTACACTCTAACCCCTAGTTAGTATCAAATATAACCCTGCCCTACACTTTCACCCCTAGTTAGTACACTCTAACCCCTAGTTAGTACCAAATATAACCCTGCCCTACACTTTCACCCCTAGTTAGTACACTCTAACCCCTAGTTAGTACCAAATATAACCCTGCCCTACACTTTCACCCCTAGTTAGTACCAAATATAACCCTGCCCTACACTTTCACCCGTAGTTAGTACACTCTAACCCCTAGTTAATACCAAATATAACCCTGCCCTACACCTTCACCCCTAGTTAGTACACTCTAACCCCTAGTTAGTACCAAATATAACCCTGCCCTACACTTTCACCCCTAGTTAGTACCAAATATAACCCTGCCCTACACTTTCACCCCTAGTTAGTACACTCTAACACCTAGTTAATACCAAATATAACCCTGCCCTACACTTTCACCCCTAGTTAGTACACTTTCACCCCTAGTTAGTACCAAATATAACCCTGGCCTACACTTTCACCCCTAGTTAGTACCAAATATAACCCTGGCCTACACTTTCACCCCTAGTTAGTACCAAATATAACCCTGCCCTACACTTTCACCCCTAGTTAGTACCAAATATAACCCTGGCCTACACCTTCACCCCTAGTTAGTAACCCCTAGTTAGTACCAAATATAACCATGGCCTACACTTTCACCCCTAGTTAGTACCAAATATAACCCTGCCTAACCACCCCTAGTTAGTACCAAATATAACCCTGCCCTACACTTTCACCCCTAGTTCACTCCCCTAGTTAGTACCAAATATAACCCTGGCCTACACTTTCACCCCTAGTTAGTACCAAATATAACCCTGGCCTACACTTTCACCCCTAGTTAGTACACTTTCACCCCTAGTTAGTACCAAATATAACCCTGGCCTACACTTTCACCCCTAGTTAGTATAAATATAACCCTGGCCCCCTAGTTAGTACCAAATATAACCCTGCCCTACACTTTCACCCCTAGTTAGTACACCTCCCTAACCCCTAGTTAGTACCAAATATAACCCTGCCCTACACTTTCACCCCTAGTTAGTACACTTTACCCCTAGTTAGTACCAAATATAACCCTGCCCTACACTTTCACCCCTAGTTAGTACACTCTAACCCCTAGTTAGTACCAAATATAACCCTGCCCTACACTTTCACCCCTAGTTAGTACACTCTAACCCCTAGTTAGTACCAAATATAACCCTGCCCTACACTTTCACCCCTAGTTAGTACCAAATATAACCCTGCCCTACACTTTCACCCCTAGTTAGTACACTCTAACCCCTAGTTAATACCAAATATAACCCTGCCCTACACTTTCACCCCTAGTTAGTACACTCTAACCCCTAGTTAGTACCAAATATAACCCTGCCCTACACTTTCACCCCTAGTTAGTACCAAATATAACCCTGGCCTACACTTTCACCCCTAGTTAGTACCAAATATAACCCTGCCCTACACTTTCACCCCTAGTTAGTACCAAATATAACCCTGCCCTACACTTTCACCCCTAGTTAGTACCAAATATAACCCTGCTAGTTAGTACCAAATATAACCCTGCCTACACTTTCACCCCTAGTTAGTACACTTCAACCCCTAGTTAGTACCAAATATAACCCTGGCCTACACTTTCACCCCTAGTTAGTACACTAACCCCTAGTTAGTACCAAATATAACCCTGCCCTACACTTTCACCCCTAGTTAGTACACTCTAACCCCTAGTTAGTACCAAATATAACCCTGCCCTACACTTTCACCCCTAGTTAGTACCAAATATAACCCTGCCCTACACTTTCACCCCTAGTTAGTACACTCTAACCCCTAGTTAATACCAAATATAACCCTGCCCTACACTTCACCCCTAGTTAGTACACTCTAACCCCTAGTTAGTACCAAATATAACCCTGCCCTACACTTTCACCCCTAGTTAGTACCAAATATAACCCTGCCCTACACTTTCACCCCTAGTTAGTACACTCTAACCCCTAGTTAATACCAAATATAACCCTGCCCTACACTTTCACCCCTAGTTAGTACACTCTAACCCCTAGTTAGTACCAAATATAACCCTGCCCTACACTTTCACCCCTAGTTAGTACCAAATATAACCCTGCCCTAACTTTCACCCCTAGTTAGTACAAATATAACCCTGCCCTACACTTTCACCCCTAGTTAATACCAAATATAACCCTGCCCTACACTTTCACCCCTAGTTAGTACACTCTAACCCCTAGTTAGTACCAAATATAACCCTGGCCTACACTTTCACCCCTAGTTAGTACCAACCCCTAGTTATACCAAATATAACCCTGCCCTACACTTTCACCCCTAGTTAGTACACTCTAACCCTAGTTAGTACCAAATATAACCCTGGCCTACACTTTCACCCCTAGTTAGTACAAATATAACCCTGGCCTACACTTTCACCCTAGTTAGTACACTTTCACCCCTAGTTAGTACCAAATATAACCCTGCCCTACACTTTCACCCCTAGTTAGTACACTCTAACCCCTAGTTAGTACCAAATATAACCCTGCCCTACACTTTCACCCCTAGTTAGTACCAAATATAACCCTGGCCTACACCTTCACCCCTAGTTAGTAACCCCTAGTTAGTACCAAATATAACCCTGCCCTACACTTTCACCCCTAGTTAGTACCAAATATAACCCTGCCCTACACTTTCACCCCTAGTTAGTACACTTTCAACCCCTAGTTAGTACCAAATATAACCCTGCCCTACACTTTCAACCCTAGTTAGTACACTCTAACCCCTAGTTAATACCAAATATAACCCTGCCCTACACTTTCACCCCTAGTTAGTACACATTCAACCCCTAGTTAGTATCAAATATAACCCTGGCCTACACTTTCACCCCTAGTTAGTACACTCTAACCCCTAGTTAGTACCAAATATAACCCTGCCCTACACATTCACCCCTAGTTAGTACCAAATATAACACTGGCCTACACTTTCACCCCTAGTTAGTACACTCTAACCCCTAGTTAGTATCAAATATAACCATGCCCTACACTTTCACCTCTAGTTAGTACACTCTAACCCCTAGTTAGTACCAAATATAGCCCTGCCCTACACTTTCACCCCTAGTTAGTACACTTTCAACCCTAGTTAGTACCAAATATAACCCTGGCCTACACTTTCACCCCTAGTTAGTACACTCTAACCCCTAGTTAGTACCAAATATAACCCTGCCCTACACTCTAACCCCTAGTTAGTACACTTTCATCCCTAGTTACTACCAAATATAACCCGTCCCTAAACGTTCACCCCTAGTTAGTACACTCTAACCCCTAGTTAGTACGAAATATAACCCTGCCCTACACTTTCACCCCTAGTTAGTACACTTTCAACCCTAGTTAGTACCAAATATAACCCTGGCCTACACTTTCACCCCTAGTTAGTACACTCTAACCCTAGTTAGTACCAAATATAACCCTGCCCTACACTTTCACCCCTAGTTAGTACACTCTAACCCTAGTTAGTACCAAATATAACCCTGCCCTACACTTTCACCCCTAGTTAGTACACTTTCAACCCTAGTTAGTACCAAATATAACCCTGCCCTACACTTTTACCCCTAGTTAGTACACTCTAACCCCTGGTAAGTACCAAATATAACCCTGCCCTACACTTTCACCCCTAGTTAGTACACTCTAACCCCTAGTTAGTACCAAATATAACCCTGACCTCCACATTCACCCCTAGTTAGTACCAAATATAACCCTGACCTACACTTTCACCCCTAGTTAGTACCAAATATAACCCTGCCCTACACTTTCACCCCTAGTTAGTACACTCTAACCCCTAGTTAGTATCAAATATAACCCTGCCCTACACTTTCACCTCTAGTTAGTACACTCTAACCCCTAGTTAGTACCAAATATAACCCTGCCCTACACTTTCACCCCTAGTTAGTACACTTTCACCCCTAGTTAGTACCAAATATAACCCTGGCCTACACTTTCACCCCTAGTTAATACACCTTCACCCCTAGTTAGTATCAAATATAACCCTGGCCTACACTTTCACCCCTAGTTAGTACACTCTAACCCCTAGTTAGTACCAAATATAACCCTGCCCTACACTTTCACCCCTAGTTAGTACACTCTAACCCCTAGTTAGTACCAAATATAACCCTGCCCTACACTTTCACCCCTAGTTAGTACCAAATATAACCCTGCCCTACACTTTCACCCCTAGTTAGTACACTCTAACCCCTAGTTAATACCAAATATAACCCTGCCCTACACCTTCACCCCTAGTTAGTACACTCTAACCCCTAGTTAGTACCAAATATAACCCTGCCCTACACTTTCACCCCTAGTTAGTACCAAATATAACCCTGCCCTACACTTTCACCCCTAGTTAGTACACTCTAACACCTAGTTAATACCAAATATAACCCTGCCCTACACTTTCACCCCTAGTTAGTACACTCTAACCCCTAGTTAGTACCAAATATAACCCTGCCCTACACTTTCACCCCTAGTTAGTACAAATATAACCCTCTACACCCCCCTAGTTAGTACCAAATATAACCCTGCCCTACACTTTCACCCCTAGTTAGTACCAAATATAACCCTGGCCTACACCTTCACCCCTAGTTAGTAACCCCTAGTTAGTACCAAATATAACCATGGCCTACACTTTCACCCCTAGTTAGTACCAAATATAACCCTGCCCTACACTTTCACCCCTAGTTAATACCAAATATAACCCTGCCCTACATTTCACCCCTAGTTAGTACACATTCAACCCTAGTTAGTACCAAATATAACCCTGGCCTACACTTTCACCCCTAGTTAGTACACTCTAACCCCTGGTTAGTATCAAATATAACCCTGCCCTACACTTTCACCCCTAGTTAGTACACTCTAACCCCTAGTTAGTACCAAATATAACCCTGCCCTTTCACCCCTAGTTATATATAACCTGCCCTACACTTTCACCCCTAGTTAGTACACTCTAACCCCTAGTTAGTACCAAATATAACCCTGCCCTACACTTTCACCCCTAGTTAGTACACTCTAACCCCTAGTTAGTACCAAATATAACCCTGCCCTACACTTTCACCCCTAGTTAGTACACTCTAACCCCTAGTTAGTACCAAATATAACCCTGCCCTACACTTTCACCCTAGTTAGTACACTCTAACCCCTAGTTAGTACCAAATATAACCCTGCCCTACACTTTCACCCCACTAACCCTAGTTAGTACCAAATATAACCCTGCCCTACACTTTCACCCTAGTTAGTACACTCTAACCCTAGTTACACTAACCAAATATAACCCTGCCCTACACTTTCACCCCTAGTTAGTACACTCTAACCCCTAGTTAGTACCAAATATAACCCTGCCCTACACTTTCACCCCTAGTTAGTACACTCTAACCCCTAGTTAGTACCAAATATAACCCTGCCCTACACTTTCACCCCTAGTTAGTACACTTTCAACCCTAGTTAGTACCAAATATAACCCTGCCCTACACTTTTACCCCTAGTTAGTACACTCTAACCCCTAGTTAGTACCAAATATAACCCTGCCCTACACTTTCACCCCTAGTTAGTACACTTTCTAACCCCTAGTTAGTACCAAATATAACCCTGCCCTACACTTTCACCCCTAGTTAGTACACTCTAACCCCTAGTTAGTACCAAATATAACCCTGCCACTTTCACCCCTAGTTAGTACTCTAACCCCTAGTTAGTACCAAATATAACCCTGCCCTAACCCCACTTTCACCTAGTTAGTACCAAATATAACCCTGCCCTACACTTTCACCCCTAGTTAGTACACTCCTAACCCCTAGTTAGTACCAAATATAACCCTGCCCTACACTTTCACCCTAGTTAGTACACTCTAACCCCTAGTTAGTACCAAATATAACCCTGCCCTACACTTTCACCCCTAGTTAGTACCAAATATAACCCTGCCCTACACTTTCACCCTAGTTAGTACACAACCCCTAGTTATACCAAATATAACCCTGCCCTACACTTTCACCCCTAGTTAGTACACTCTAACCCCTAGTTAGTACCAAATATAACCCTGCCCTACACTTTCACCCCTAGTTAGTACCAAATATAACCCTGCCCTACACCCCTAGTTCACTAGTTAGTACCAAATATAACCCTGCCCTACACTTTCACCCCTAGTTAGTACACTCTAACCCCTAGTTAGTACCAAATATAACCCTGCCCTACACTTTCACCCTAGTTAGTACACTCTAACCCCTAGTTAGTACCAAATATAACCCTGCCCTACACTTTCACCCCTAGTTAGTACACTCTAACCCCTAGTTAGTACCAAATATAACCCTGCCCTACACTTTCACCCCTAGTTAGTACACTCTAACCCCTAGTTAGTACCAAATATAACCCTGCCCTACACTTTCACCCCTAGTTAGTACACTCTAACCCCTAGTTAGTACCAAATATAACCCTGCCTACACTTTCACCCTAGTTAGTACACTCTAACCCCTAGTTAATACCAAATATAACCCTGCCCTACACTTTCACCCCTAGTTAGTACACTCTAACCCTAGTTAGTACCAAATATAACCCTGCCCTACACTTTCACCCCTAGTTAGTACCAAATATAACCCTGCCCTACACTTTCACCCCTAGTTAGTACACTCTAACCCCTAGTTAATACCAAATATAACCCTGCCCTACACTTTCACCCCTAGTTAGTACACTCTAACCCCTAGTTAGTACCAAATATAACCCTGCCCTACACTTTCACCTTTCAACCCTAGTTAGTACCAAATATAACCCTGGCCTACACCCCCTAGTTAGTTACCAAATATAACCCTGCCCTACACTTTCACCCCTAGTTAGTACACTCTAACCCCTAGTTAGTACCAAATATAACCCTGGCCTACACTTTCACCCCTAGTTAGTACAAATATAACTCTAACCCCTAGTTAGTACCAAATATAACCCTGCCCTACACTTTCACCCCTAGTTAGTACCAAATATAACCCTGGCCTACACCCACCCTAGTTAGTACACTCTAACCCCTAGTTAGTACCAAATATAACCCTGCCCTACACTTTCACCCCTAGTTAGTACAAATATAACCCTCTAACCCCTAGTTAGTACCAAATATAACCCTGCCCTACACTTTCACCCCTAGTTAGTACACTCTAACCCTAGTTAGTACCAAATATAACCCTGCCTACACTTTCACCCCTAGTTAGTACCAAATATAACCCTGCCCTACACTTTCACCCCTAGTTAGTACACTCTAACCCTAGTTAGTACCAAATATAACCCTGCCCTACCTTTCACCCCTAGTTAGTACATAACCCTCCTACCCCCTAGTTAGTACCAAATATAACCCTAGTTAGTACCAAATATAACCCTGCCCTACACTTTCACCCCTAGTTAGTACACTCTAACCCCTAGTTAGTACCAAATATAACCCTGCCCTACACTTTCACCCCTAGTTAGTACCAAATATAACCCTGCCCTACACTTTCACCCCTAGTTAGTACACTCTAACCCCTAGTTAGTACCAAATATAACCCTGCCCTACACTTTCACCCCTAGTTAGTACACTCTAACCCCTAGTTAATACCAAATATAACCCTGCCCTACACTTCACCCTAGTTAGTACACTTCAACCCTAGTTAGTACCAAATATAACCCTGCCCTACACTTTCACCCCTAGTTAGTACACTCTAACCCTGGTTAGTACCAAATATAACCCTGCCCTACACTTTCACCCCTAGTTAGTACCAAATATAACCCTGCCCTACACTTTCACCCCTAGTTAGTACACTCTAACCCTAGTTAGTACCAAATATAACCATGCCCTACACTTTCACCTCTAGTTAGTACACTCTAACCCCTAGTTAGTACCAAATATAACCCTGCCCTACACTTTCACCCCTAGTTAGTACACTTTCAACCCTAGTTAGTACCAAATATAACCCTGGCCTACACTTTCACCCCTAGTTAGTACACTCTAACCCCTAGTTAGTACCAAATATAACCCTGCCCTACACTCTAACCCCTAGTTAGTACACTTTCATCCCTAGTTAGTACCAAATATAACCCAGCCCTAAACGTTCACCCCTAGTTAGTACACTCTAACCCTTAGTTAGTACCAAATATAACCCTGGCCTACACTTTCACCCCTAGTTAGTACACTTTCAACCCTAGTTAGTACCAAATATAACCCTGCCCTACACTTTCACCCCTAGTTAGTACACTCTAACCCCTAGTTAGTACCAAATATAACCCTGCCCTACACTTTCACCCCTAGTTAGTACACTTTCAACCCTAGTTAGTACCAAATATAACCCTGGCCTACACTTTCACCCCTAGTTAGTACAATCTAACCCCTAGTTAGTACCAAATATAACCCTGCCCTACACTTTCACCCCTAGTTAGTACACTCTAACCCCTAGTTAGTACCAAATATAACCCTGCCCTACACTTTCACCCCTAGTTAGTACACTCTAACCCCTAGTTAGTACCAAATATAACCCTGACCTACACTTTCACCCCTAGTTAGTACCAAATATAACCCTGGCCTACACTTTCACCCCTAGTTAGTACCAAATATAACCCTGCCCTACACTTTCACCCCTAGTTAGTACACTCTAACCCCTAGTTAGTATCAAATATAACCCTGCCCTACACTTTCACCTCTAGTTAGTACACTCTAACCCCTAGTTAGTACCAAATATAACCCTGCCCTACACTTTCACCCCTAGTTAGTACACTTTCACCCCTAGTTAGTACCAAATATAACCCTGGCCTACACTTTCACCCCTAGTTAATACACCTTCACCCCTAGTTAGTACCAAATATAACCCTGCCCTACACTTTCACCCCTAGTTAGTACACTCTAACCCCTAGTTAGTACCAAATATAACCCTGCCCTACACTTTCACCCCTAGTTAGTACACTCTAACCCCTAGTTAGTACCAAATATAACCCTGCCCTACACTTTCACCCCTAGTTAGTACCAAATATAACCCTGCCCTACACTTTCACCCCTAGTTAGTACACTCTAACCCCTAGTTAATACCAAATATAACCCTGCCCTACACTTTCACCCTAGTTAGTACACTCTAACCCCTAGTTAGTACCAAATATAACCCTGCCCTACACTTTCACCTAGTTAGTACCAAATATAACCCTGCCCTACACTTTCACCCCTAGTTAGTACACTCTAACCCCTAGTTAATACCAAATATAACCCTGCCCTACACTTTCACCCCTAGTTAGTACACTCTAACCCCTAGTTAGTACCAAATATAACCCTGCCCTACACTTTCACCCCTAGTTAGTACCAAATATAACCCTGCCCTACACTTTCACCCCTAGTTAGTACCAAATATAACCCTGCCCTACACTTTCACCCCTAGTTAGTACCAAATATAACCCTGGTTACACTTTCACCCCTAGTTAGTACCCAAATATAACCCTGCCCTACACTTTCACCCCTAGTTAGTACAAATATAACCCTCCCTAACCCCTAGTTAATACCAAATATAACCCTGCCCTACACTTTCACCCCTAGTTAGTACACTCTAACCCTAGTTAGTACCAAATATAACCCTGCCCTACACTTTCACCCCTAGTTAGTACACTCTAACCCCTAGTTAGTACCAAATATAACCCTGCCCTACACTTTCACCCCTAGTTAGTACACTCTAACCCCTAGTTAGTACCAAATATAACCCTGCCCTACACTTTCACCCCTAGTTAGTACCAAATATAACCCTGTTAGTACCTAATATAACCCTGCCCTACCCCCCTAGTTAGTACACTCTCAACCCTAGTTAGTACCAAATATAACCCTGCCCTACACTTTCACCCCTAGTTAGTACACTCTAACCCCTAGTTAGTACCAAATATAACCCTGCCCTACACTTTCACCCCCTAGTTAGTACCAAATATAACCCTAGTTAGTACACTCTAACCCTAGTTAGTACCAAATATAACCCTGCCCTACACTTTCACCCCTAGTTAGTACAAATATAACTCTAACCCCTAGTTAGTACCAAATATAACCCTGCCCTACACTTTCACCCCTAGTTCACCTAACCCCTAGTTAGTACCAAATATAACCCTGCCCTACACTTTCACCCCTAGTTAGTACAAACCCTAGTTAACCAAATATAACCCTGCCCTACACTTTCACCCCTAGTTAGTACAAATATTTCACCTCTAACCCCTAGTTAGTACCAAATATAACCCTGCCCTACACTTTCACCCTAGTTAGTACACTCTAACCCCTAGTTAGTACCAAATATAACCCTGCCCTACACTTTCACCCCTAGTTAGTACACTCTAACCCCTAGTTAGTACCAAATATAACCCTGCCCTACACTTTCACCCTAGTTAGTACACTTTAACCCCTAGTTAGTACCAAATATAACCCTGCCCTACACTTTCACCCCTAGTTAGTACACTCTAACCCTAGTTAGTACCAAATATAACCCTGCCCTACACTTTCACCCCTAGTTAGTACACTCTAACCCCTAGTTAGTACCAAATATAACCCTGCCCTACACTTTCACCCCTAGTTAGTACACTTTCTAACCCTAACCCCTAGTTAGTACCAAATATAACCCTGCCCTACACTTTCACCCCTAGTTAGTACACTCTAACCCCTAGTTAGTACCAAATATAACCCTGCCCTACACTTTCACCCCTAGTTAGTACACTCTAACCCCTAGTTAGTACCAAATATAACCCTGCCCTACACTTTCACCCCTAGTTAGTACACTCTAACCCCTAGTTAGTACCAAATATAACCCTGCCCTCCACACTTTAGTTGGTACACCTAGTTAGTACCAAATATAACCTGCCCTACACTTTCACCCCTAGTTAGTACACTTTCTAACCCCTAGTTAGTACCAAATATAACCCTGCCCTACACTTTCACCCCTAGTTAGTACACTCTAACCCCTAGTTAGTACCAAATATAACCCTGCCCTACACTTTCACCCCTAGTTAGTACACTCTAACCCCTAGTTAGTACCAAATATAACCCTGCCCTACACTTTCACCCCTAGTTAGTACACTCTAACCCCTAGTTAATACCAAATATAACCCTGCCCTACACTTTCACCCCTAGTTAGTACACTCTAACCCCTAGTTAGTACCAAATATAACCCTGCCCTACACTTTCACCCCTAGTTAGTACAAATATAACCCTGGCTAACCACCCCTAGTTAGTACCAAATATAACCCTGCCCTACACTTTCACCCTAGTTAGTACACTCTAACCCCTAGTTAGTACCAAATATAACCCTGCCCTACACTTTCACCCCTAGTTAGTACACTCTAACCCCTAGTTAGTACCAAATATAACCCTGCCCTACACTTTCACCCCTAGTTAGTACACTCTAACCCCTAGTTAGTACCAAATATAACCCTGCCCTACACTTTCACCCCTAGTTAGTACACTCTAACCCCTAGTTAGTACCAAATATAACCCTGCCCTACACTTTCACCCCTAGTTAGTACCAAATATAACCCTGCCCTACCAAATACTTTCACCCCTAGTTAGTACACTCTAACCCCTAGTTAGTACCAAATATAACCCTGCCCTACACTTTCACCCCTAGTTAGTACACTCTAACCCTAGTTAGTACCAAATATAACCCTGCCCTACACTTTCACCCCTAGTTAGTACACTCTAACCCCTAGTTAGTACCAAATATAACCCTGCCCTACACTTTCACCCCTAGTTAGTACACTTTCAACCCCTAGTTAACCAAATATAACCCTGCCCTACACTTTCACCCCTAGTTAGTACACTCTAACCCTAGTTAGTACCAAATATAACCCTGCCCTACACTTTCACCCCTAGTTAGTACACTCTAACCCCTAGTTAGTACCAAATATAACCCTGCCCTACACTTTCACCCCTAGTTAGTACACTCTAACCCCTAGTTAGTACCAAATATAACCCTGCCCTACACTTTCACCCCTAGTTAGTACCAAATATAACCCTCTAACCCCTAGTTAGTACCAAATATAACCCTGCCCTACACTTTCACCCCTAGTTAGTACACTCTAACCCCTAGTTAGTACAAATATAACCCTGCCCTACACTTTCACCCCTAGTTAGTACACTCTAACCCCTAGTTAGTACCAAATATAACCCTGCCCTACACTTTCACCCCTAGTTAGTACACTCTAACCCCTAGTTAGTACCAAATATAACCCTGCCCTACACTTTCACCCCTAGTTAGTACACTCTAACCCCTAGTTAGTACCAAATATAACCCTGCCCTACACTTTCACCCCTAGTTAGTACACTCTAACCCCTAGTTAGTACCAAATATAACCCTGCCCTACACTTTCACCCCTAGTTAGTACACCTCTAACCCCTAGTTAGTACCAAATATAACCCTGCCCTACACTTTCACCCCTAGTTAGTACACTCTAACCCCTAGTTAGTACCAAATATAACCCTGCCCTACACTTTCACCCCTAGTTAGTACACTCTAACCCTAGTTAGTACCAAATATAACCCTGCCCTACACTTTCACCCCTAGTTAGTACACTCTAACCCCTAGTTAGTACCAAATATAACCCTGCCCTACACTTTCACCCCTAGTTAGTATACTTTAACCCCTAGTTAGTACACTCTAACCCCTAGTTAGTACCAAATACAACCCTGCCCTACACTTTCACCCCTAGTTAGTACACTCTAACCCCTAGTTAATACCAAATATAACCCTGCCCTACACTTTCACCCCTAGTTAGTACACTCTAACCCCTAGTTAATACCAAATATAACCCTGCCCTACACGTTCACCCCTAGTTAGTATACTTTAACCCCTAGTTAGTACACTCTAACCCCTAGTTAGTACCAAATATAACCCTGCCCTACACTTTCACCCCTAGTTAGTACACTCTAACCCCTAGTTAGTACCAAATATAACCCTGCCCTACACTTTCACCCCTAGTTAGTACACTCTAACCCCTAGTTAGTACCAAATATAACCCTGTTAATACCCCTGCCCTACACTTTCACCCCTAGTTAGTACACTCTAACCCCTAGTTAGTACCAAATATAACCCTGGCCTACACTTTCACCCCTAGTTAGTACACTCTAACCCCTGGTTAGTACCAAATATAACCCTGCCCTACACTTTCACCCCTAGTTAGTACACTCTAACCCCTAGTTAGTACCAAATATAACCCTGCCCTACACTTTCACCCCTAGTTAGTACACTCTAACCCCTAGTTAGTACCAAATATAACCCTGCCCTACACTTTCACCCCTAGTTAGTACACTCAACCCTAGTTAGTACCAAATATAACCCTGCCCTACACTTTCACCCCTAGTTAGTACACTCTAACCCCTAGTTAGTACCAAATATAACCCTGCCCTACACTTTCACCCCTAGTTAGTACACTCTAACCCCTAGTTAGTACCAAATATAACCCTGCCCTCCACTTTCACCCCTAGTTAGTTAGTACACTTTCAAGTTAGTACCAAATATAACCCTGCCCTACACTTTCACCCCTAGTTAGTACACTCTAACCCCTAGTTAGTACCAAATATAACCCTGCCCTACACTTTCACCCCTAGTTAGTACACTCTAACCCCTAGTTAGTACCAAATATAACCCTGCCCTACACTTTCACCCCTAGTTAGTACACTCTAAGTACCAAATATAACCCTGCCCTACACTTTCACCCCTAGTTAGTACCAAATATAACCCTGCCCTACACTTTCACCCCTAGTTAGTACACTCTAACCCCTAGTTAGTACCAAATATAACCCTGCCCTACACTTTCACCCCTAGTTAGTACACTCTAACCCCTAGTTAGTACCAAATATAACCCTGCCCTACACTTTCACCCCTAGTTAGTACACTCTAACCCCTAGTTAGTACCAAATATAACCCTGCCCTACACTTTCACCCCTAGTTAGTACACTCTAACCCCTAGTTAGTACCAAATATAACCCTGCCCTACACTTTCATCCCTAGTTAGTACACTCTCACCCCTAGTTAGTACCAAATATAACCCTGCCCTACACTTTCACCCCTAGTTAGTACAAATATAACCCTGCCCTAACTTTCACCCCTAGTTAGTACACTCTAACCCCTAGTTATAAAATATAACCCTGCCCTACACTTTCACCCCTAGTTAGTACACTCTAACCCCTAGTTAGTACCAAATATAACCCTGCCCTACACTTTCACCCCTAGTTAAATACACCCTCTAACCCCTAGTTAGTACCAAATATAACCCTGCCCTACACTTTCACCCCTAGTTAGTACACTCTAACCCCTAGTTAGTACCAAATATAACCCTGCCCTACACTTTCACCCCTAGTTAGTACACTCTAACCCTAGTTAGTACCAAATATAACCCTGCCCTACACTTTCACCCCTAGTTAGTACACTCTAACCCCTAGTTAGTACCAAATATAACCCTGCCCTACACTTTCACCCCTAGTTAGTACACTCTAACCCCTAGTTAGTACCAAATATAACCCTGCCCTACACTTTCACCCCTAGTTAGTACACTCTAACCCCTAGTTAGTACCAAATATAACCCTGCCCTACACTTTCACCCCTAGTTAGTACACTCTAACCCCTAGTTAGTACCAAATATAACCCTGCCCTACACTTTCACCCCTAGTTAGTACCAAATATAACCCTGCCCTACACTTTCACCCTAGTTAGTACACTCTAACCCCTAGTTAGTACCAAATATAACCCTGCCCTACACTTTCACCCCTAGTTAGTACACTCTAACCCCTAGTTAGTACCAAATATAACCCTGCCCTACACTTTCACCCCTAGTTAGTACACAACCCCTAGTTAGTACCAAATATAACCCTGCCCTCCACTTTCACCCCTAGTTAGTACAACTCCCCTAACCCCTAGTTAGTACCAAATATAACCCTGCCCTACACTTTCACCCCTAGTTAGTACACTCTAACCCCTAGTTAGTACCAAATATAACCCTGCCCTACACTTTCACCCCTAGTTAGTACACTCTAACCCCTAGTTAGTACCAAATATAACCCTGCCCTACACTTTCACCCCTAGTTAGTACACTCTAACCCCTAGTTAGTACCAAATATAACCCTGCCCTACACTTTCACCCCTAGTTAGTACACTCTAACCCCTAGTTAGTACCAAATATAACCCTGCCCTACACTTTCACCCCTAGTTAGTACCAAATATAACCCTGCCCTACACTTTCACCCCTAGTTAGTACACTCTAACATAGTTAACCAAATATAACCCTGCCCTACACTTTCACCCCTAGTTAGTACACTCTAACCCTAGTTAGTACCAAATATAACCCTGCCCTACACTTTCACCCCTAGTTAGTACACTCTAACCCCTAGTTAGTACCAAATATAACCCTGCCCTACACTTTCACCCCTAGTTAGTACACTCTAACCCCTAGTTAGTACCAAATATAACCCTGCCCTACACTTTCACCCCTAGTTAGTACACTCTAACCCTAGTTAGTACCAAATATAACCCTGCCCTACACTTTCACCCCTAGTTAGTACACTCTAACCCCTAGTTAGTACCAAATATAACCCTGCCCTACACTTTCACCCCTAGTTAGTACACTCTAACCCCTAGTTAGTACCAAATATAACCCTGCCCTACACAGTTCACTCCCTAGTTAGTACCAAATATAACCCTGTTAGTATCAAATATAACCCTGCCCTACACTTTCACCTCTAGTTAGTACACTCTAACCCCTAGTTAGTACCAAATATAACCCTGCCCTACACTTTCACCTCTAGTTAATACACTCTAACCCCTAGTTAGTACCAAATATAACCCTGCCCTACACTTTCACCCCTAGTTAGTACACTCTAACCCCTAGTTAGTACCAAATATAACCCTGCCCTACACTTTCACCCCTAGTTAGTACACTCTAACCCCTAGTTAGTACCAAATATAACCCTGCCCTACACTTTCACCCCTAGTTAGTACCAAATATAACCCTGCCCTACACTTTCACCCCTAGTTAGTACACTCTAACACCTAGTTAATACCAAATATAACCCTGCCCTACACTTTCACCCCTAGTTAGTACACTCTAACCCTAGTTAGTACCAAATATAACCCTGCCCTACACTTTCACCCCTAGTTAGTACAATCTAACCCCTAGTTAGTACCAAATATAACCCTTGCCTACACTTTCACCCCCTAGTTAGTACACTCTAACCCCTAGTTAGTACCAAATATAACCCTGCCCTACACTTTCACCCCTAGTTAGTACACTCTAACCCCTAGTTAGTACCAAATATAACCCTGCCCTACACTTTCACCCCTAGTTAGTACACTCTAACCCCTAGTTAGTACCAAATATAACCCTGCCCTACACTTTCACCCCTAGTTAGTACACTCTAACCCCTAGTTAGTACCAAATATAACCCTGCCCTACACTTTTACCCCTAGTTAGTACACTCTAACCCCTGGTAAGTACCAAATATAACCCTGCCCTACACTTTCACCCCTAGTTAGTACACTCTAACCCCTAGTTAGTACCAAATATAACCCTGCCTACACTTTCACCCCTAGTTAGTACACTCTAACCCCTAGTTAGTACCAAATATAACCCTGCCCTACACTTTCACCCCCTAGTTAGTACCAAATATAACCCTGCCCTACACTTTCACCCCTAGTTAGTACACTCTAACCCCTAGTTAGTACCAAATATAACCCTGCCCTACACTTTCACCCCTAGTTAGTACACTTTAACCCTAGTTAGTACCAAATATAACCCTGCCCTACACTTTCACCCCTAGTTAGTACAATCTAACCCCTAGTTAGTACCAAATATAACCCTGCCCTACACTTTCACCCCTAGTTAGTACACTCTAACCCCTAGTTAGTACCAAATATAACCCTGCCCTACACTTTCACCCCTAGTTAGTACACTCTAACCCTAGTTAGTACCAAATATAACCCTGCCCTCCACTTTCACCCCTAGTTAGTACAAATATAACCCTCCTAACCCCTAGTTAGTACCAAATATAACCCTGCCCTACACTTTCACCCCTAGTTAGTACACTCTAACCCCTAGTTAGTACCAAATATAACCCTGCCCTACACTTTCACCCCTAGTTAGTACACTCTAACCCCTAGTTAGTACCAAATATAACCCTGCCCTACACTTTCACCCTAGTTAGTACACTCTAACCCCTAGTTAGTACCAAATATAACCCTGCCCTACACTTTCACCCCTAGTTAGTACACTCTAACCCCCCTAGTTAGTACCAAATATAACCCTGCCCTACACTTTCACCCTAGTTAGTACACTCTAACCCCTAGTTAGTACCAAATATAACCCTGCCTACACTTTCACCCCTAGTTAGTACACTCTAACCCCTAGTTAGTACCAAATATAACCCTGCCCTACACTTTCACCCCTAGTTAGTACACTCTAACCCCTAGTTAGTACCAAATATAACCCTGCCCTACACTTTCACCCCTAGTTAGTACACTCTAACCCCTAGTTAGTACCAAATATAACCCTGCCCTAGTACCAAATATAACCCTGCCCTACACTTTCACCCCTAGTTAGTACACTCTAACCCCTAGTTAGTACCAAATATAACCCTGCCCTACACTTTCACCCCCCTAGTTAGTACCAAATATAACCCTAACCCCTAGTTAGTACCAAATATAACCCTGCCCTACACTTTCACCCCTAAGTACCAAATATAACCCTGCCCTACACTTTCACCCCTAGTTAGTACAAATATAACCTAGTTAGTACCAAATATAACCCTGCCCTACACTTTCACCCCTAGTTAGTACACTCTAACCCCTAGTTAGTACCAAATATAACCCTGCCCTACACCACTAGTTAGTACCAAATATAACCCTGCCCTACACTTTCACCCTAGTTAGTACACTCTAACCCCTAGTTAGTACCAAATATAACCCTGCCCTACACTTTCACCCCTAGTTAGTACACTCTAACCCCTAGTTAGTACCAAATATAACCCTGCCCTACACTTTCACCCCTAGTTAGTACACTCTAACCCCTAGTTAATACCAAATATAACCCTGCCCTACACTTTCACCCCTAGTTAGTACACTCTAACCCCTAGTTAGTACCAAATATAACCCTGCCCTACACTTTCACCCCTAGTTAGTACCAAAGTATAAATATAACCCTGCCCTAACCCCACCTAACCTAGTTAGTACACTCTAACCCCTAGTTAGTACCAAATATAACCCTGCCCTACACTTTCACCCCTAGTTAGTACACTCTAACCCCTAGTTAATACCAAATATAACCCTGCCCTACACTTTCACCCCCTAGTTAGTACACTCTAACCCCTAGTTAGTACCAAATATAACCCTGCCCTACACTTTCACCCCTAGTTAGTACACTCTAACCCCTAGTTAGTACCAAATATAACCCTTTTAACCTAGTTAGTACTTTCACCCCTAGTTAGTACCAAATATAACCCTGCCCTAACCCCCCTAGTTAGTACCAAATATAACCCTGCCCTACACTTTCACCCTAGTTAGTACACTCTAACCCCTAGTTAGTACCAAATATAACCCTGCCCTACACTTTCACCCCTAGTTAGTACACTCTAACCCCTAGTTAGTACCAAATATAACCCTGCCCTACACTTTCACCCCTAGTTAGTACCAAATATAACCCTGTTAGTACCAAATATAACCCTGCCCTACTTCACCCCTAGTTAGTACACTTTCACCCCTAACCCCTAGTTAGTACCAAATATAACCCTGCCCTACACTTTCACCCCTAGTTAGTACACTCTAACCCCTAGTTAGTACCAAATATAACCCTGCCCTACACTTTCACCCCTAGTTAGTACACTCTAACCCCTAGTTAGTACCAAATATAACCCTGCCTACACTTTCACCCCTAGTTTTACACCCTGTTGCCCTAGTTAGTACCAAATATAACCCTGCCCTACACTTTCACCCCTAGTTAGTACACTCTAACCCCTAGTTAGTACCAAATATAACCCTGCCCTACACTTTCACCCCTAGTTAGTACACTCTAACCCCTAGTTAGTACCAAATATAACCCTGCTACCTTCACACTTTCACCCCTAGTTAGTACACTCTAACCCCTAGTTAGTACCAAATATAACCCTGCCCTACACTTTCACCCCTAGTTAGTACACTCTAACCCCTAGTTAGTACCAAATATAACCCTGCCCTACACTTTCACCCCTAGTTAGTACAAATAGTTAGTACCAAATATAACCCTGCCCTACACTTTCACCCCTAGTTAGTACACTCTAACCCTAGTTAGTACCAAATATAACCCTGCCCTACACTTTCACCCCTAGTTAGTACACTCTAACCCCTAGTTAGTACCAAATATAACCCTGCCCTACACTTTCACCCCTAGTTAGTACACTCTAACCCCTAGTTAGTACCAAATATAACCCTGCCCTCCACTTTCACCCCTAGTTAGTACCTTAACCCTGTACACTTTCACCCCTAGTTAGTACACTCTAACCCCTAGTTAGTACCAAATATAACCCTGCCCTACACTTTCACCCCTAGTTAGTACACTTAACCCCTAGTTAGTACCAAATATAACCCTGCCCTACACTTTCACCCCTAGTTAGTACACTTTCAACCCTAGTTAGTACCAAATATAACCCTGGCCTACACTTTCACCCCTAGTTAGTACAATCTAACCCTAGTTAGTACCAAATATAACCCTGCCCTACACTTTCACCCCTAGTTAGTACACTCTAACCCCTAGTTAGTACCAAATATAACCCTGCCCTACACTTTCACCCCTAGTTAGTACACTCTAACCCTAGTTAGTACCAAATATAACCCTGCCCTCACACTTTCACCCCTAGTTAGTACCAAATATAACCCTGCCCTAGTTTCACCCTAGTTAGTACACTTTCACCTAGTTAGTACCAAATATCAACCCTGCCCTACACTTTCACCCCTAGTTAGTACACTCTAACCCCTAGTTAGTACCAAATATAACCCTGCCCTACACTTTCACCCCTAGTTAGTACACTCTAACCCCTAGTTAGTACCAAATATAACCCTGCCCTACACTTTCACCCCTAGTTAGTACACTCTAACCCCTAGTTAGTACCAAATATAACCCTGCCCTACACTTTCACCCCTAGTTAGTACCAAATATAACCCTGCCCTACACTTTCACCCCTAGTTAGTACACTCTAACCCTAGTTAATACCAAATATAACCCTGCCCTACACTTTCACCCCTAGTTAGTACACTCTAACCCCTAGTTAGTACCAAATATAACCCTGCCCTACACTTTCACCCCTAGTTAGTACACTCTAACCCCTAGTTAGTACCAAATATAACCCTGCCCTACACTTTTACCCCTAGTTAGTACACTCTAACCCCTAGTTAGTACCAAATATAACCCTGCCCTACACTTTCACCCCTAGTTAGTACCAAATATAACCCTGCCCTACACTTTCACCCCCCCTAGTTAGTACCAAATATAACCCTGCCCTACACTTTCACCCCTAGTTAGTACACTCTAACCCCTAGTTAGTACCAAATATAACCCTGCCCTACACTTTCACCCCTAGTTAGTACACTCTAACCCCTAGTTAGTACCAAATATAACCCTGCCCTACACTTTCACCCCTAGTTAGTACACTCTAACCCCTAGTTAGTACCAAATATAACCCTGCCCTACACTTTCACCCCCCCTAGTTAGTACCAAATATAACCCTGCCCTACACTTTCACCCCTAGTTAGTACACTCTAACCCCTAGTTAGTACCAAATATAACCCTGCCCTACACTTTCACCCCTAGTTAGTACACTCTAACCCCTAGTTAGTACCAAATATAACCCTGCCCTACACTTTCACCCCTAGTTAGTACACTCTAACCCTAGTTAGTACCAAATATAACCCTGCCCTACACTTTCACCCCTAGTTAGTACACTTTAACCCTAGTTAGTTAAACCAAATATAACCCTGCCCTACACTTTCACCCCTAGTTAGTACACTCTAACCCCTAGTTAGTACCAAATATAACCCTGCCCTACACTTTCACCCCTAGTTAGTACACTCTAACCCTAGTTAGTACCAAATATAACCCTGTTAGTACCAAATATAACTTTCACTACCCCTAGTTAGTACTTTACCCCTAGTTAGTACCAAATATAACCCTGCCCTACACTTTCACCCTAGTTAGTACACTCTAACCCCTAGTTAATACCAAATATAACCCTGCCCTACACTTTCACCCCTAGTTAGTACACTTTCAACCCTAGTTAGTACCAAATATAACCCTGGCCTACACTTTCACCCCTAGTTAGTACAATCTAACCCCTAGTTAGTACCAAATATAACCCTGCCCTACACTTTCACCCCCTAGTTAGTACACTCTAACCCCTGGTAAGTACCAAATATAACCCTGCCCTACACTTTCACCCCTAGTTAGTACACTCTAACCCCTAGTTAGTAGTCAAATATAACCCTGGCCTACACTTTCACCCCTAGTTAGTATCAAATATAACCCCTAGTTAGTACCAAATATAACCCTGCCCTACACTTTCACCCCTAGTTAGTACACTCTAACCCTAGTTAGTACCAAATATAACCCTGCCCTACACTTTCACCCCTAGTTAGTACACTCTAACCCCTAGTTAGTACCAAATATAACCCTGCCCTACACTTTCACCCCTAGTTAGTACACTCTAACCCCTAGTTAGTACCAAATATAACCCTGCCCTACACTTTCACCCCTAGTTAGTACACTCTAACCCCTAGTTAGTACCAAATATAACCCTGCCCTACACTTTCACCCCTAGTTAGTACCAAATATAACCCTGCCCTACACTTTCACCCCTAGTTAGTACACTCTAACCCCTAGTTAGTACCAAATATAACCCTGCCCTACACTTTCACCCCTAGTTAGTACACTCTAACCCCTAGTTAGTACCAAATATAACCCTGCCCTCCACATTCACCCCTAGTTAGTACCCTAGTTAGTAAATATAACCCTGGCCTACACTTTCACCTAGTTAGTACCAAATATAACCCTGCCCTACACTTTCACCCCTTAGTACCAAATATAACCCTGCCCTACACTTTCACCCCTAGTTAGTACACTCTAACCCCTAGTTAGTACCAAATATAACCCTGCCCTACACTTTCACCCCTAGTTAGTACACTCTAACCCCTAGTTAGTACCAAATATAACCCTGCCCTACACTTTCACCCCTAGTTAGTACACTCTAACCCCTAGTTAGTACCAAATATAACCCTGCCCTACACTTTCACCCCTAGTTAGTACACTCTAACCCCTAGTTAGTACCAAATATAACCCTGCCCTACACTTTCACCCCTAGTTAGTACAAATATAACCCTGGCCTACAACCCCTAGTTAGTACCAAATATAACCCTGCCCTACACTTTCACCTCCTAGTTAGTACACTCTAACCCCTAGTTAGTACCAAATATAACCCTGCCCTACACTTTCACCCTAGTTAGTACACTCTAACCCCTAGTTAGTACCAAATATAACCCTGCCCTACACTTTCACCCCTAGTTAGTACACTCTAACCCTAGTTAGTACCAAATATAACCCTGCCCTACACTTTCACCCCTAGTTAGTACACTCTAACCCCTAGTTAGTACCAAATATAACCCTGCCCTACACTTTCACCCCTAGTTAGTACACTCTAACCCCTAGTTAGTACCAAATATAACCCTGCCCTACACTTTCACCCCTAGTTAGTACACTCTAACCCCTAGTTAGTACCAAATATAACCCTGCCCTACACTTTCACCCCTAGTTAGTACACTCTAACCCCTAGTTAGTACCAAATATAACCCTGCCCTACACTTTTACCCCTAGTTAGTACACTCTAACCCCTAGTTAGTACCAAATATAACCCTGCCCTACACTTTCACCCCTAGTTAGTACACTCTAACCCCTAGTTAGTACCAAATATAACCCTGCCCTACACTTTCACCCCTAGTTAGTACCAAATATAACCCTGCCCTACACTTTCACCCCTAGTTAGTACACTCTAACCCCTAGTTAGTACCAAATATAACCCTGCCCTACACTTTCACCCCTAGTTAGTACACTCTAACCCTAGTTAGTACAAATATAACCCTGCCCTACACTTTCACCCCTAGTTAGTACACTCTAACCCTAGTTAGTACCAAATATAACCCTGCCCTACACTTTCACCCCTAGTTAGTACACTCTAACCCCTAGTTAGTACCAAATATAACCCTGCCCTACACTTTCACCCTAGTTAGTACACTCTAACCCCTAGTTAGTACCAAATATAACCCTGCCCTACACTTTCACCCCTAGTTAGTACACTCTAACCCCTAGTTAGTACCAAATACAACCCTGGCCTACACTTTCACCCCTAGTTAGTACACTCTAACCCCTGGTTAGTACCAAATATAACCCTGCCCTACACTTTCACCCCTAGTTAGTACACTCTAACCCTAGTTAGTACCAAATATAACCCTGCCCTACACTTTCACCCCTAGTTAGTACACTCTAACCCCTAGTTAGTACCAAATATAACCCTGCCCTACACTTTCACCCCTAGTTAGTACACTCTAACCCCTAGTTAGTACCAAATATAACCCTGCCCTACACTTTCACCCCTAGTTAGTACACTCTAACCCCTAGTTAGTACCAAATATAACCCTGCCCTACACTTTCACCCCTAGTTAGTACACTTTCAACCCTAGTTAGTACCAAATATAACCCTGGCCTACACTTTCACCCCTAGTTAGTACAATCTAACCCCTAGTTAGTACCAAATATAACCCTGCCCTACACTTTTACCCCTAGTTAGTACACTCTAACCCCTGGTAAGTACCAAATATAACCCTGCCCTACACTTTCACCCCTAGTTAGTACACTCTAACCCCTAGTTAGTACCAAATATAACCCTGCCCTCCACATTTCACCCCTAGTTAGTACCAAATATAACCCTGCCTACACTTTCACCCCTAGTTAGTACCAAATATAACCCTGCCCTACACTTTCACCCCTAGTTAGTACACTCTAACCCTAGTTAATACAAATATAACCCTGCCCTACACTTTCACCCCTAGTTAGTACACTCTAACCCCTAGTTAGTACCAAATATAACCCTGCCCTACACTTTCACCCCTAGTTAGTACACAACCCCTAGTTATATAAACCCTGCCCTACACTTTCACCCCTAGTTAGTACACTTCACCCCTAGTTAGTACCAAATATAACCCTGCCCTACACTTTCACCCCTAGTTAGTACACTCTAACCCCTAGTTAGTACCAAATATAACCCTGCCTCTAACATTCCCCCTAGTTAGTACCAAATATAACCCTGCCCTACACTTTCACCCCTAGTTAGTACACCTAACCCCTAGTTAGTACCAAATATAACCCTGCCCTACACTTTCACCTCTAGTTAGTACACTCTAACCCCTAGTTAGTACCAAATATAACCCTGCCCTACACTTTCACCCCTAGTTAGTACACTCTAACCCCTAGTTAGTACCAAATATAACCCTGCCCTACACTTTCACCCCTAGTTAGTACACTATAACCCCTACACTTTGACCCCTAGTTAGTACCAAATATAACCCTGCCCTACACTTTCACCCCTAGTTAGTACACTCTAACCCCTAGTTAGTACCAAATATAACCCTGCCCTACACTTTCACCCCTAGTTAGTACACTTTCAACCCTAGTTAGTACCAAATATAACCCTGGCCTACACTTTCACCCCTAGTTAGTACACTCTAACCCCTAGTTAGTACCAAATATAACCCTGCCCTACACTTTCACCCCTAGTTAGTACACTTTCAACCCTAGTTAGTACCAAATATAACCCTGGCCTACACTTTCACCCCTAGTTAGTACAATCTAACCCCTAGTTAGTACCAAATATAACCCTGCCCTACACTTTTACCCCTAGTTAGTACACTCTAACCCCTGGTAAGTACCAAATATAACCCTGCCCTACACTTTCACCCCTAGTTAGTACACTCTAACCCCTAGTTAGTACCAAATATAACCCTGCCCTCCACATTCACCCCTAGTTAGTACCAAATATAACCCTGGCCTACACTTTCACCCCTAGTTAGTACCAAATATAACCCTGCCCTACACTTTCACCCCTAGTTAGTACACTCTAACCCCTAGTTAGTACCAAATATAACCCTGCCCTACACTTTCACCCCTAGTTAGTACACTCTAACCCCTAGTTAGTACCAAATATAACCCTGCCCTACACTTTCACCCCTAGTTAGTACACTCTAACCCCTAGTTAGTACCAAATATAACCCTGCCCTACACTTTCACCCCTAGTTAGTACACTCTAACCCCTAGTTAGTACCAAATATAACCCTGCCCTACACTTTCACCCCTAGTTAGTACACAACCCCTAGTTAGTACCAAATATAACCCTGCCCTACACTTTCACCCCTAGTTAGTACACTCTAACCCCTAGTTAGTACCAAATATAACCCTGCCCTACACTTTTACCCCTAGTTAGTACACTCTAACCCCTAGTTAGTACCAAATATAACCCTGCCCTACACTTTCACCCCTAGTTAGTACCAAATATAACCCTGCCCTACACTTTCACCCCTAGTTAGTACACTCTAACACCTAAATATATAACCCTGCCCTACACTTTCACCCCTAGTTAGTACACTTTCACCCCTAGTTAGTACCAAATATAACCCTGGCCTACACTTTCACCCCTAGTTAGTACAAATATAACCCTGGCCTACACTTTCACCCCTAGTTAGTACCAAATATAACCCTGCCCTAGTAGTTAGTACCAAATATAACCCTGCCCTACACTTTCACCCCTAGTTAGTACACTCTAACCCCTAGTTAGTACCAAATATAACCATGTACACTTTCACCCCTAGTTAGTACCAAATATAACCCTGCCCTACACTTTCACCCCTAGTTAGTACACTCTAACCCCTAGTTAGTACCAAATATAACCCTGCCCTACACTTTCACCCCTAGTTAGTACCAAATATAACCCTGCCCTACACTTTCACCCCTAGTTAGTACACTCTAACACCTAGTTAATACCAAATATAACCCTGCCCTACACTTTCACTCCTAGTTAGTACACTTTCACCCCTAGTTAGTACCAAATATAACCCTGGCCTACACTTTCACCCCTAGTTAGTACCAAATATAACCCTGCCCTACACTTTCACCCCTAGTTAGTACACTCTAACCCCTAGTTAATACCAAATATAACCCTGCCCTACATTTCACCCCTAGTTAGTACACATTCAACCCTAGTTAGTACCAAATATAACCCTGGCCTACACTTTCACCCCTAGTTAGTACACTCTAACCCCTAGTTAGTACCAAATATAACCCTGCCCTACACTTTCACCCCTAGTTAGTACACTCTAACCCCTAGTTAGTACCAAATATAACCCTGCCCTACACTTTCACCCCTAGTTAGTACACTCTAACCCCTAGTTAGTACCAAATATAACCCTGCCCTCCACATTCACCCCTAGTTAGTACCAAATATAACACTGGCCTACACTTTCACCCCTAGTTAGTACACTCTAACCCCTAGTTAGTACCAAATATAACCCTGCCCTACACTTTCACCCCTAGTTAGTACACTCTAACCCCTAGTTAGTACCAAATATAACCCTGCCCTACACTTTCACCCCTAGTTAGTACACTCTAACCCCTAGTTAGTACCAAATATAACCCTGCCCTCCACATTCACCCCTAGTTAGTACCAAATATAACCCTGCCCTACACTTTCACCCCTAGTTAGTACACTCTAACCCCTAGTTAGTACCAAATATAACCCTGCCCTCCACTTTCACCCCTAGTTAGTACACAAATATAACCCTGTCCTAGTTTCACCCCCTAGTTAGTACCAAATATAACCCTGCCCTACACTTTCACCCCTAGTTAGTACACTCTAACCCCTAGTTAGTATCAAATATAACCCTGCCCTACACTTTCACCCTAGTTAGTACACTCTAACCCCTAGTTAGTACCAAATATAACCCTGCCCTAACACCCCTAGTTAGTACCAAATATAACCCTGCCCTACACTTTCACCCCTAGTTAGTACACTCTAGTTAGTAACCTGTCTAACTTTCCCCTAGTTAGTACCAAATATAACCCTGCCCTACACTTTCACCCCTAGTTAGTACACTCTAACCCCTAGTTAGTACCCAAATATAACCCTGCCCTACACTTTCACCCCTAGTTAGTACACTCTAACCCCTAGTTAGTACCAAATATAACCCTGCCCTACACTTTCACCCCTAGTTAGTACCAAATATAACCCTGCCCTACACTTTCACCCTAGTTAGTACACTCTAACCCTAGTTAATACCAAATATAACCCTGCCCTACACTTTCACCCCTAGTTAGTACACTTAACCCTAGTTAGTACCAAATATAACCCTGGCCTACACTTTCACCCCTAGTTAGTACAAATATAACCCTAACCACCCCTAGTTAGTACCAAATATAACCCTGCCCTACACTTTCACCCCTAGTTAGTACCAAATATAACCCTGGCCTACACCTTCACCCCTAGTTAGTACACTCTAACCCCTAGTTAGTACCAAATATAACCATGGCCTACACTTTCACCCCTAGTTAGTACCAAATATAACCCTGCCCTACACTTTCACCCCTAGTTAGTACACTCTAACCCCTAGTTAGTACCAAATATAACCCTGCCCTACACTTTCACCCCTAGTTAGTACCAAATATAACCCTGCCCTACACTTTCACCCCTAGTTAGTACACTCTAACACCTAGTTAATACCAAATATAACCCTGCCCTACACTTTCACTCCTAGTTAGTACACTTTCACCCCTAGTTAGTACCAAATATAACCCTGGCCTACACTTTCACCCCTAGTTAGTACCAAATATAACCCTGCCCTACACTTTCACCCCTAGTTAGTACACTCTAACCCCTAGTTAATACCAAATATAACCCTGCCCTACATTTCACCCCTAGTTAGTACACATTCAACCCTAGTTAGTACCAAATATAACCCTGGCCTACACTTTCACCCCTAGTTAGTACACTCTAACCCCTGGTTAGTACCAAATATAACCCTGCCCTACACTTTCACCCCTAGTTAGTACACTCTAACCCCTAGTTAGTACCAAATATAACCCTGCCCTACACTTTCACCCCTAGTTAGTACACTCTAACCCCTAGTTAGTACCAAATATAACCCTGCCCTCCACATTCACCCCTAGTTAGTACCAAATATAACACTGGCCTACACTTTCACCCCTAGTTAGTACACTCTAACCCCTAGTTAGTACCAAATATAACCCTGCCCTACACTTTCACCCCTAGTTAGTACACTCTAACCCCTAGTTAGTACCAAATATAACCCTGCCCTACACTTTCACCCCTAGTTAGTATACTTTAACCCCTAGTTAGTACACTCTAACCCCTAGTTAGTACCAAATACAACCCTGCCCTACACTTTCACCCCTAGTTAGTACACTCTAACCCCTAGTTAGTACCAAATATAACCCTGCCCTACACTTTCACCCCTAGTTAGTACACTCTAACCCCTAGTTAGTACCAAATATAACCCTGCCCTACACTTCACCCCTAGTTACCCCTAGTTAGTACACTCTAACCCCTAGTTAGTACCAAATACAACCCTGCCCTACACTTTCACCCCTAGTTAGTACACTCTAACCCCTAGTTAATACCAAATATAACCCTGCCCTACACTTTCACCCCTAGTTAGTACACTCTAACCCCTAGTTAATACCAAATATAACCCTGCCCTACACGTTCACCCCTAGTTAGTACACATTCAACCCCTAGTTAGTACCAAATATAACCAAACCCCTAGTTAACCAAATATAACCCTGCCCTACACTTTCACCCCTAGTTAGTACACTCTAACCCCTAGTTAATACCAAATATAACCCTGCCCTACACCTTCACCCCTAGTTAGTACACTCTAACCCCTAGTTAGTACCAAATATAACCATGCCCTACACTTTCACCCCTAGTTAGTACCAAATATAACCCTGCCCTACACTTTCACCCCTAGTTAGTACACTCTAACCCCTAGTTAATACCAAATATAACCCTGCCCTACACTTTCACCCCTAGTTAGTACACTTTCACCCCTAGTTAGTACCAAATATAACCCTGGCCTACACTTTCACCCCTAGTTAGTACCAAATATAACCCTGGCCTACACTTTCACCCCTAGTTAGTACCAAATATAACCCTGCCCTACACTTTCACCCCTAGTTAGTACCAAATATAACCCTGGCCTACACCTTCACCCCTAGTTAGTACACTCTAACCCCTAGTTATACCAAATATAACCATGGCCTACACTTTCACCCCTAGTTAGTACCAAATATAACCCTAGTTTTCACCCCTAGTTAGTACACTCTAACCCCTAGTTAGTACCAAATATAACCCTGCCACTTTCACCCCTAGTTATAAATATAACCCTGCCCTACACTTTCACCCCTAGTTAGTACACTCTAACACCTAGTTAATACCAAATATAACCCTGCCCTACACTTTCACTCCTAGTTAGTACACTTTCACCCCTAGTTAGTACCAAATATAACCCTGGCCTACACTTTCACCCCTAGTTAGTACCAAATATAACCCTGCCCTACACTTTCACCCCTAGTTAGTACACTCTAACCCCTAGTTAATACCAAATATAACCCTGCCCTACACTTTCACCCCTAGTTAGTACACATTCAACCCTAGTTAGTACCAAATATAACCCTGGCCTACACTTTCACCCTAGTTAGTACACTCTAACCCCTAGTTAGTACCAAATATAACCCTGCCCTACACTTTCACCCCTAGTTAGTACACTCTAACCCCTAGTTAGTACCAAATATAACCCTGCCCTACACTTTCACCCCTAGTTAGTACAAATATAACACTGGCCTACCCCTAGTTAGTACACTCTAACCCTAGTTAGTACCAAATATAACCCTGCCCTACACTTTCACCCTAGTTAGTTAGTACACTCTAACCCCTAGTTAGTACCAAATATAACCCTGCCCTACACTTTCACCCCTAGTTAGTACACTCTAACCCCTAGTTAGTACCAAATATAACCCTGCCCTACCACCCCTAGTTACTTTACCCCCTAGTTAGTACACTCTAACCCCTAGTTAGTACCAAATACAACCCTGCCCTACACTTTCACCCCTAGTTAGTACACTCTAACCCCTAGTTAATACCAAATATAACCCTGCCCTACACTTTCACCCCTAGTTAGTACACTCTAACCCCTAGTTAATACCAAATATAACCCTGCCCTACACCCCTTTAGTACACATTCAACCCTAGTTAGTACCAAATATAACCCTGGCCTACACTTTCACCCCTAGTTAGTACACTCTAACCCCTGGTTAGTACCAAATATAACCCTGCCCTACACTTTCACCCCTAGTTAGTACACTCTAACCCCTAGTTAGTACCAAATATAACCCTGCCCTACACTTTCACCCCTAGTTAGTACACTCTAACCCCTAGTTAGTATCAAATATAACCATGCCCTACACATTCACTCCTAGTTAATACCAAATATAGCCCTGCCCTACACTTTCACCCCTAGTTAGTACACGTTCAACCCTAGTTAGTACCAAATATAACCCTGGCCTACACTTTCACCCCTAGTTAGTACACTCTAACCCCTAGTTAGTACCAAATATAACCCTGCCCTACACTCTAACCCCTAGTTAGTACACTTTCATCCCTAGTTAGTACCAAATATAACCCTGCCCTACACTTTCACCCCAAGTTAGTACACTCTAACCCCTAGTTAGTACCAAATATAACCCTGCCCTACACTTTCACCCCTAGTTAGTACACTTTCAACCCTAGTTAGTACCAAATATCACCCTGGCCTACACTTTCACCCCTAGTTAGTACAATCTAACCCCTAGTTAGTACCAAATATAACCCTGCCCTACACTTTTACCCCTAGTTAGTACACTCTAACCCCTGGTAAGTACCAAATATAACCCTGCCCTACACTTTCACCCCTAGTTAGTACACTCTAACCCCTAGTTAGTACCAAATATAACCCTGCCCTCCACATTCACCCCTAGTTAGTACCAAATATAACCCTGCCCTACACTTTCACCCCTAGTTAGTACACTCTAACACCTAGTTCATACCAAATATAACCCTGCCCTACACTTTCACCCCTAGTTAGTACACTTTCAACCCTAGTTAGTACCAAATATAACCCTGGCCTACACTTTCACCCCTAGTTAGTACACCCCTAGTTAGTACCAAATATAACCCTGCCCTACACTTTTACCCCTAGTTAGTACACTCTAACCCCTAGTTAGTACCAAATATAACCCTGCCCTACACTTTCACCCCTAGTTAGTACACTCTAACCCCTAGTTAGTACCAAATATAACCCTGCCCTACACTTTCACCCCTAGTTAGTACCAAATATAACCCTGCCCTACACTTTCACCCCTAGTTAGTACACTCTAACACCTAGTTAATACCAAATATAACCCTGCCCTACACTTTCACCCCTAGTTAGTACACTTTCAACCCTAGTTAGTACCAAATATAACCCTGGGAAACACTTTCACCCCTAGTTAGTGCCGAATATAACCCCTAGTTAGTACCAAATATAACCCTTGCCTACACTTTCACCCCTAGTTAGTACACCCTAACCCCTAGTTAGTATCAAATATAACCCTGGCCTACACTTTCACCCCTAGTTAGTACACTCTAACCCCTAGTTAGTACCAAATATAACCCTGCCCTACACTTTCACCCCTAGTTAGTACACTCTAACCCCTAGTTAGTACCAAATATAACCCTGCCCTACACTTTCACCCCTAGTTAGTACACTCTAACCCCTAGTTAGTACCAAATATAACCCTGCCCTACACTTTTACCCCTAGTTAGTACACTCTAACCCCTAGTTAGTACCAAATATAACCCTGCCCTACACTTTCACCCCTAGTTAGTACCAAATATAACCCTGCCCTACACTTTCACCCCTAGTTAGTACACTCTAACCCCTAGTTAATACCAAATATAACCCTGCCCTACACTTTCACCCCTAGTTAGTACACTCTAACCCCTAGTTAGTACCAAATATAACCCTGCCCTCCACATTCACCCCTAGTTAGTACCAAATATAACCCTGGCCTACACTTTCACCCCTAGTTAGTACCAAATATAACCCTGCCCTACACTTTCACCCCGAGTTAGTACCAAATATAACCCTGCCCTACACTTTCACCCCTAGTTAGTACACTCTAACACCTAGTTAATACCAAATATAACCCTGCCCTACACTTTCACCCCTAGTTAGTACACTTTCAACCCTAGTTAGTACCAAATATAACCCTGGCCTACACTTTCACCCCTAGTTAGTACAATCTAACCCCTAGTTAGTACCAAATATAACCCTGCCCTACACATTTACCCCTAGTTAGTACACTCTAACCCCTGGTAAGTACCAAATATAACCCTGCCCTACACTTTCACCCCTAGTTAGTACACTCTAACCCCTAGTTAGTACCAAATATAACCCTGCCCTCCACATTCACCCCTAGTTAGTAGTCAAATATAACCCTGGCCTACACTTTCACCCCTAGTTAGTATCAAATATAACCCTGCCCTACACTTTCACCTCTAGTTAGTACACTCTAACCCCTAGTTAGTACCAAATATAACCCTGCCCTACACTTTCACCTCTAGTTAATACACTCTAACCCCTAGTTAGTACCAAATATAACCCTGCCCTACACTTTTACCCCTAGTTAGTACACTCTAACCCCTAGTTAGTACCAAATATAACCCTGCCCTACACTTTCACCCCTAGTTAGTACACCCCCTAGTTAGTACCCCCCCTAGTTAGTACCAAATATAACCCTGCCCTACACTTTCACCCCTAGTTAGTACACTCTAACCCCTAGTTAATACCAAATATAACCCTGCCCTACACTTTCACCCCTAGTTAGTACACTCTAACCCCTAGTTAGTACCAAATATAACCCTGCCCTACACTTTCACCCCTAGTTAGTACACTTTCAACCCTAGTTAGTACCAAATATAACCCTGGCCTACACTTTCACCCCTAGTTAGTACACTCTAACCCCTAGTTAGTACCAAATATAACCCTGCCCTACACTTTCACCCCTAGTTAGTACACTCTAACCCCTAGTTAGTACCAAATATAACCCTGCCCTACACTTTCACCCCTAGTTAGTACACCCCCCTAGTTAGTATCAAATATAACCATGCCCTAACCCCTAGTTAATACCAAATATAACCCTGCCCTACACTTTCACCCCTAGTTAGTACACTTCAACCCCTAGTTAGTACCAAATATAACCCTGGCCTACACTTTCACCCCTAGTTAGTACACTCTAACCCCTAGTTAGTACCAAATATAACCCTGCCCTACACTCTAACCCCTAGTTAGTACACTTTCATCCCTAGTTAGTACCAAATATAACCCTGCCCTACACTTTCACCCCAAGTTAGTACACTCTAACCCCTAGTTAGTACCAAATATAACCCTGCCCTACACTTTCACCCCTAGTTAGTACACTTTCAACCCTAGTTAGTACCAAATATCACCCTGGCCTACACTTTCACCCCTAGTTAGTACAATCTAACCCCTAGTTAGTACCAAATATAACCCTGCCCTACACTTTTACCCCTAGTTAGTACACTCTAACCCCTGGTAAGTACCAAATATAACCCTGCCCTACACTTTCACCCCTAGTTAGTACACTCTAACCCCTAGTTAGTACCAAATATAACCCTGCCCTCCACATTCACCCCTAGTTAGTACAAATATAACCCTGCCCTACACTTTCACCCCTAGTTAGTACCTCTAAATATAACCAAATATAACCCTGCCCTACACTTTCACCCCTAGTTAGTACACTTTCAACCCCTAGTTAGTACCAAATATAACCCTGCCCTACACTTTCACCCCTAGTTAGTACAATCTAACCCCTAGTTAGTACCAAATATAACCCTGCCCTACACTTTTACCCCTAGTTAGTACACTCTAACCCCTGGTAAGTACCAAATATAACCCTGCCCTACACTTTCACCCCTAGTTAGTACACTCTAACCCCTAGTTAGTACCAAATATAACCCTGCCCTACACTTTCACCCCTAGTTAGTACCAAATATAACCCTGCCCTACACTTTCACCCCTAGTTAGTACACTCTAACACCTAGTTAATACCAAATATAACCCTGCCCTACACTTTCACCCCTAGTTAGTACACTTTCAACCCTAGTTAGTACCAAATATAACCCTGGGAAACACTTTCACCCCTAGTTAGTGCAATATAACCCCTAGTTAGTACCAAATATAACCCTGCCTACACTTTCACCCCTAGTTAGTACACCCTAACCCCTAGTTAGTATCAAATATAACCCTGGCCTACACTTTCACCCCTAGTTAGTACACTCTAACCCCTAGTTAGTACCAAATATAACCCTGCCCTACACTTTCACCCCTAGTTAGTACACTCTAACCCCTAGTTAGTACCAAATATAACCCTGCCCTACACTTTCACCTCTAGTTAATACACTCTAACCCCTAGTTAGTACCAAATATAACCCTGCCCTCACATTCACCCCTAGTTAGTACAAATATAACCCTGGCTAACCCCTAGTTAGTACCAAATATAACCCTGCCCTACACTTTCACCCCTAGTTAGTACCAAATATAACCCTGCCCTACACTTTCACCCCTAGTTAGTACACTCTAACACCCTAGTTAATACCAAATATAACCCTGCCCTAACTTTCACCCCTAGTTAGTACACTTTCAACCCTAGTTAGTACCAAATATAACCCTACACACTTTCACCCCTAGTTAGTACACTCTAACCCCTAGTTAGTACCAAATATAACCCTGCCCTACACTTTCACCCCTAGTTAGTACACTCTAACCCCTAGTTAGTACCAAATATAACCCTGCCCTACACTTTCACCCCTAGTTAGTACACTCTAACCCCTAGTTAGTACCAAATATAACCCTGCCCTCCACATTCACCCCTAGTTAGTAGTCAAATATAACCCTGGCCTACACTTTCACCCCTAGTTAGTATCAAATATAACCCTGCCCTACACTTTCACCTCTAGTTAGTACACTCTAACCCCTAGTTAGTACCAAATATAACCCTGCCCTACACTTTCACCTCTAGTTAATACACTCTAACCCCTAGTTAGTACCAAATATAACCCTGCCCTACACTTTTACCCCTAGTTAGTACACTCTAACCCCTAGTTAGTACCAAATATAACCCTGCCCTACACTTTCACCCCTAGTTAGTACAAATATAACCCTAGTTAGTACCAAATATAACCCTGTTAGTACACTTTCACCCCTAGTTAGTACCAAATATAACCCTGCCCTACACTTTCACCCCTAGTTAGTACACTCTAACACCTAGTTAATACCAAATATAACCCTGCCCTACACTTTCACCCCTAGTTAGTACACTTTCAACCCTAGTTAGTACCAAATATAACCCTGGGAAACACTTTCACCCCTAGTTAGTGCCGAATATAACCCCTAGTTAGTACCAAATATAACCCTTGCCTACACTTTCACCCCTAGTTAGTACACCTAACCCCTAGTTAGTACAAATATAACCCTGGCCTACACTTTCACCCCTAGTTAGTACACTCTAACCCCTAGTTAGTACCAAATATAACCCTGCCCTACACTTTCACCCCTAGTTAGTACACTCTAACCCCTAGTTAGTACCAAATATAACCCTGCCCTACACTTTCACCCCTAGTTAGTACCAAATATAACCCTGCCCTACACTTTCACCCTAGTTAGTACACTCTAACCCCTAGTTAATACCAAATATAACCCTGCCCTACACCTTCACCCCTAGTTAGTACACTCTAACCCCTAGGTAGTACCAAATATAACCCTGCCCTACACTTTCACCCCTAGTTAGTACACTCTAACACCTAGTTAATACCAAATATAACCCTGCCCTACACTTTCACCCCTAGTTAGTACACTTTCAACCCTAGTTAGTACCAAATATAACCCTGGGAAACACTTTCACCCCTAGTTAGTGCCGAATATAACCCCTAGTTAGTACCAAATATAACCCTGGCCTACACTTTCACCCCTAGTTAGTACACCCTAACCCCTAGTTAGTATCAAATATAACCCTGGCCTACACTTTCACCCCTAGTTAGTACACTCTAACCCCTAGTTAGTACCAAATATAACCCTGCCCTACACTTTCACCCCTAGTTAGTACACTCTAACCCCTAGTTAGTACCAAATATAACCCTGCAGTACACTTTTACCCCTAGTTAGTACACTCTAACCCCTAGTTAGTACCAAATATAACCCTGCCCTACACTTTCACCCCTAGTTAGTACCAAATATAACCCTGCCCTACACTTTCACCCCTAGTTAGTACACTCTAACACCTAGTTAATACCAAATATAACCCTGCCCTACACTTTCACCCCTAGTTAGTACACTCTAACCCCTAGTTAGTACCAAATATAACCCTGGCCTACACTTTCACCCCTAGTTAGTACACTCTAACCCCTAGTTAGTACCAAATATAACCCTGCCCTACACTTTCACCCCTAGTTAGTACACTCTAACCCCTAGTTAGTACCAAATATAACCCTTCCCTACACTTTCACCCCTAGTTAGTACACTCTAACCCCTAGTTAGTACCAAATATAACCCTGCCCTACACTTTCACCCCTAGTTAGTACACTCTAACCCCTAGTTAGTACCAAATATAACCCTGCCCTACACTTTCACCCCTAGTTAGTACACTCTAACCCCTAGTTAGTACCAAATATAACCCTGCCCTACACTTTCACCCCTAGTTAGTACACTCTAACCCCTAGTTAGTACCAAATATAACACTGCCCTACACTTTCACCCCTAGTTAGTACACTCTAACCCCTAGTTAGTACAATTTCACCCCATAGTTAGTACACTTTCATCCCTAGTTAGTACACTTTCAGCCCTAGTTAGTACCAAATATAACCCTGCCCTACACTTTCACCCCTAGTTAGTACAAAATATAACCCTGGCCTACACTTTCACCCCTAGTTAGTACACTCTAACCCCTAGTTAGTACCAAATATAACCCTGCCCTACACTTTCACCCATAGTTAGTTGACTCTAACCCCAAATTAGTACCAAATATAACCCTGCCCTACACTTTCACCCCTAGTTAGTACACTTTCAACCCTAGTTAGTACCAAATATAACCCTGACCTACACTTTCACCCCTAGTTAGTACCAAATATAACCCTGGCCTACACTTTCACCCCTAGTTAGTACCAAATATAACCCTGCCCTACACTTTCAACCCTAGTTAGTACCAAATATAACCCTGGCCTACACTTTCACTCCTAGTTAGTACACTCTAACCCCTAGTTAGTACCACATATAACCCTGCCCTACACTTTCACCCCTAGTTAGTACACTCTAACCCCTAGTTAATACCAAATATAACCCAGCCCTACACCTTCACTCCTATTTAGTACCAAACATAACCCCGCCCTACAATTTCACCCCTAGTTAGTACCACATATAACCCTGCCCTACACCTTCACCCCTAGTTAGTACACTCTAACCCCTAGTTAGTACAAAATATAACCCTGCCCTACACTTTCACCCCTAGTTAGTACACTCTAACCCCTAGTTAGTACCAAATATAACCCTGCCCTACACTTTCACCCCTAGTTAGTACACTCTAACCCCTAGTTAGTACCAAATATAACCCTGCCCTACACTTTCACCCCTAGTTAGTACACTTTCACCCCTAGTTAGTACACTTTCAGCCCTAGTTAGTACACTTTCACCCCTAGTTAGTACATTTTCACCCCTAGTTAGTACCAAATATAACCCTGGCCTACACTCAAACCCATAGTTAGTACACTAACCCCTAGTCTAACCCCTGGGTAGTACACTCTAACCCCTAGGTAGTACACTCTAACCCCTAGGTAGTACACTCTAACCCCTAGGTAGTGCACTCTAACCCCTAGTTAGTACACTCTAACCTGTCTAGAGAGAGAGAGAGAGAGAGTGAGAGAAAGAAAGAGAGACAGAGAGAGGAAGAGAGAGAGACACAGAGAGAGAGACAGAGAGACAGAGAGAGAGAGAGAGAGAGAGAGAGAGAGATAGAGAGAAAAGGTTAACACATGGACACAACATACATCTTTCTCCTCACCTTACATCCTCTCTCCATTCAAGCTTTCCGAGGCCTTCTGAACTCAAGGCACCAGAGAGGCTTTCACAGGGATCAGTGCGAACTACGGCCTCTGGGGTTACACACACACACACACACACACACACACACACACACACACACACACACACACACACACACACACACAGCACCTCTGGGGGTTGTTCTCCTGCGGTCCCTCCTCTGGATTCTTCAGAATGCTGAGAGCGACGCTCCAAGGTTCCGACATTCCGAAACAGAGTTTCAGAGAGAGGCATTGAACCCTAGTTGTTATTCCACAATAGAGGCAACATTTCTGTGGTGTGTGTGTCTGTGGTGTGTGTGTCTGTGTGTGTGTGTGTGTGTGTGTGTGGGAGAGGGACATTTTTGGGGGGGTTTGTGTTGTTTTACAGTGTATTGAACTTCCCTCTGGCATTTTAGTGAGAAGTAACTATAGTAACAATGGTTAAACTGCCCAGGGGTCATATCTCTCACACACACACACACACACACACACACACACACACACACACACACACACACACACACACACACACACACACACACACACCCCATCTGTCTTGCCAGGGTCATTATCACCTCCACTCTATAGCAGAGGAAGTGTGTCCTTTCTCTCCTGTCGGACTCAACCACAACCAAACGACACACCAATGACCTTTGGCCAACACAGTAGTCATTTCCAAACACAAACAGTTACAGGGGAAAGAAGAAGAACAAAATAATATCAAGTTTTCTAAAAAGCCAGAGATCATGTGATAGAAGCATACAGAGTGAGAGAACTTCCCCTCACCGATCAAATGGGATGAAGACGCGAACTGTCCAAATGTTTTCACATCAGAGATTGAAACAAACTATTTTTCTTTTCAGTGAGGTTCCCTCCACTTCTTCAGTAATATCTCTCCATACTGCTCTCTCATCTCCAACATCATGTCAAACAGACGAGACACTGGGAGCCCTGGATCAAAGGACGACGGGCCAAGAAGAGAGAAGAGAGATAGAGAGGGTCAACTCCCACACATTAGAAAATGCAACTCAACTTCACACTTTAACCTCATCCAGGTTGGTGCAAACACACGTACACAAACACACAGTCTCTCGCACAAAAAAAAACACAAGAACAAATTCTTATTTACAATGCCAGCCTACTGGGGAACAGTGGGTTAACTGCCTTGTTCAGAGACAGAACGACAGATTTTTACCTTGTCAGCTCAGAGATTCGATGCAGCAACCTTTCAGTTACTGACCCAATGTTCTAGCCACTAGGCTACCTGCCGTCCATGCCCTCAAACCAAGACACGCTGCCTGCTAATTATCTATAGGCTGTGTCTCAACTTGTCAATTTCTAATTATTTTCTAACAAGTTTTTAGTTTCTGACAAGAGTTTGAATTGAGGTGTGTTTCTGCCTCCTCATTAATTCACGTTAGAAGAAAGTCCATTTCAATGTTGCGGACAATTTATGTTTGAGGCTTTAATGAGCCGGAGAAACGTCTCTATTCGAGGAGAACTTCTCCAATCTTTCCCCAGTCTTTTCTCCAGTCTTTTCCCCAGTCTTTCTCCAGTCTTTCTCCACTCTTTCCCCAGTCTTTTCTCCAGTCTTTCTCCAGTCTTTCTCCAGTCTTTTCTCCAGTCTTTTCCCAGTCTTTTCTCCAGTCTTTCTCCAGTCTTTCTCCAGTCTTTTCTCCAGTCTTTCCCCAGTCTTTCTCCAGTCTTTCTCCACTCTTTCCCCAGTCTTTCCCCAGTCTTTTCTCCAGTCTTTCTCCAGTCTTTCTCCAGTCTTTTCTCCAGTCTTTCCCCAGTCTTTCTCCAGTCTTTCTCCACTCTTTCCCCAGTCTTTCCCCAGTCTTTCCCCAGTCTTTCCCCAGTCTTTTCCCCAGTCTTTCTCCAGTCTTTCCCCAGTCTTTTCTCCAGTCTTTCTCCAGTCTTTCCCCAATCTTTTCTCCAGTCTTTCCCCAGTCTTTTCTCCAGTCTTTTCCCAGTCTTTTCTCCAGTCTTTCTCCACTCTTTCCCCAGTCTTTCCCCAGTCTTTCCCCAGTCTTTTCTCCAGTCTTTCCCCAGTCTTTTCCCCAGTCTTTTCTCCAGTCTTTCCCCAATCTTTTCTCCAGTCTTTCCCCAGTCTTTTCTCCAGTCTTTCCCCAGTCTTTTTTTCCCCCCAGTCTTTTCCCCAGTCTTTCCCCAGTCTTTTCTCCAGTCTTTCCCCAGACGTAGACATTTACGCAAAAAAATAACTTGCAAACTTTCCCCCTCCTGGCACATCCTTTTACGTCTGGCGCCTGCATTGCCTTCATTGTTGTTTTCCTTGCTAATAATAATGACCAATGGCTCATATTTCTGTGTTTATTATATTATATTATATATATTATATTATTATTATTATTATATTATATATTATGTTATAATTAAGACTATACTTTGATATTTGATTGAGCAGCAACAGGCTCGTAAGCATTCATTCAAACTTCACTGCCTTTAGCAGCAGCTCTTGACTCACAGTTTGACTTCAAGCCTATCAACTCCTGAGATCAGGCTGGCAATACTAAAGTGTCTATTAGAATATCCAATAGTCAAAGGTTAATGAAATACAAACGGTATAGAGAGAAATAGTCAACAGACATAATTCCTATAATAATTACAACCTAAAACTTCTTAACTGGGAATATTGAACCACTACCTTTCATATGTAATGAGCAAGGAATTTAAACGTTTTTTACATGGCACATATTGCACTTTACTTACTTCTCCAACACTTTGTTTTTGCATTATTTATTCATTATTTAAATCAAATTGAGCCCGTTTCATTATTTATTTGAGACTAAATAAATTTGATTTATTTATATAAATATTATATATAAACAGTGTAGCTGTTCCCTCCACAAGGCAATCAAACAAGCTAAGCGTCAGTATAGAGACAAAGTAGAGCCACAATTCAACGGCTTAGACACAAGATGTATGAGACAGGGTCTACAGTCAATCATGGACTACAGAAAGAAAACCAGCCCCGTCGCGGACCATGATGACCTACTCCCAGACAAAAGGGCTTTCAATGAAATTACAAGTTCAATCGAGATAAACTGTAGTATTTCCTAAGAGAAATGAGGACTTGGACTCGAATGCTTTTCAACACTTTGGCAGTTTTCTCAATGAGAACAATGTCTATTGAATAAAGAGAAAGCGCTGAAACCTCCCGGAATTCAGATACACAGTAGCAGCAGTCCTTCAGAGAGAGAGCTGGAGGACGAGAGGTGGAGGGCGAGAAGTGGAGGACGATAGAGTCCAGCTGGAGGACGAGAGGTGGAGGGCGAGAGGTGGAGGGCGAGAGGTGGAGGACGAGAGGTGGAGGACGAGAGGTGGAGGACGAGAGGTGGAGGGCGAGAGGTGGAGGGCGAGAGGTGGAGGACGAGAGGTGGAGGGCGAGAGGTGGAGGGCGAGAGGTGGAGGACGAGAGGTGGAGGATGAGGTGGAGGGCGAGAGGTGGAGGATGAGAGGTGGAGGACGAGAGGTGGAGGACGAGAGGTGGAGGACGAGAGGTGGAGGGCGAGAGGTGGAGGACAAGAGGTGGGCGAGAAGCACCTTAGGGCATCAGCTCCAAGCACCAGAGCAGTAACACATTGCCAGTGACTACAGGCCCAGTCATGAACAGACCTTCTAGATTCTGGAATGTTCTCTACTGCCAGACCTCTTAGTGGGGGGGCTGGCTTGGACCGTTTCACCAGGAAACACACACACACACATACACACTGAAGTGCATTATGGTCTCATTACATTTGGTTTGAAGACGATTCCCGTCCAAACACAAACACACTTCATCTGTTTTTACTTGGGACCTGGAATCCAATCAAGACCTCTGTTTTGTTCTCTCCACCCCCCGTCTCTCTCCTCTCCTCCGTCTCTCTCCTCTCCCCCCCTCTCCTCTCCTCTCCTCCCCCCACGTCTCTCCTCTCTCCTCTCCCCCGCCTCTCTCCTCTCCCCTCCCCGCTCTCTCCCTCTCCCCGTCTCCTCCCCTCCCGCCTCTCTCCTCTCCCCCGTCTCTCTCCTCTCTCTCCCCTCTCCCTGTCTCTCTCACCTCTCCCCCGTCTCTCTCCTCTCCCCGTCTCTCTCCTCTCCCTCTCCCCCTCTCTCTCCCCTCTCTCCTCTCCCCGTCTCTCTCCTCTCCCCGTCTCTCTCCCCTCCCCCGTCTCTCTGTCTCTCTCCCTCCCCGCCTCTCACCTCTCCCCGTCTCTCTCCTCTCCCCGTCTCTCTCCTCTTCCCCGTCTCTCTCCCCTCCCCCGCCTCTCACCTCTCCCCGTCTCTCTCTCCTCCATCTCCCCGGTCTCTCTCCTCCTCCCCGTCTCTCTCCTCTCATCCGTCTCTCCCCGCCTCTCACCTCTCCCCCCGTCTCTCCCTCCCCGTCTCTCCCTCTCCCCGTCTCTCTCCCCTCTCCCCGTCTCTCTCCTCTCTCCCTCTCCCCCGTCCCCGTCTCTCCTCTCTCTCCCTCTCTCTCCTCTCTCCTCTCCCCCACCTCTCTCCCTCTCCTCTCTCTCCCCCGTCTCCCTCTCCCTCTCTCTCCCTCCCCCGTCTCTCTCCTCTCCCCCACCTCTCCCTCTCCCCTGCGTCTCTCTCTCTCCTCCCCTCGTCTCTCTCCTCTCCCTCTCCTCTCTCTCTCCCTCCCTCTCCCCTCTCTCCTCTCCCCCGTCTCTCTCCTCTCCCTCTCTCCTCTCTCCCTCTCCCCCTTCTCTCTCCCTCCCCCCGTCTCTCTCTCCCCGTCTCTCCTCTCCTCCTCTCTCTCCCTCCTCCCCCGCCTCTCCCTCTCTCTCTCTCTCCTCTCCTCCTCCTCCCTCTCTGTCTCTCTCCTCTCCCCCGTCTCTCTCCCTCCCCTCTCTCCTCTCCCTGTCTCTCTCCTCTCCCCGTCTCTCTCCTCTCCCCCTCTCTCTCTCTCTCCCCGTCTCTCTCCCTCTCCCCGTCTCTCTCCTCTCCTCCCTCCCCTCTCACCTCTCCCCGCCTCCTCACTCTCCTCCCCCTCCTCTCTCCCCAGTCCTCTCCCCGTCTCTCTCCTCTCCCCCACCTCTCCCGTCTCTCTCACTCTCTCCTCTCTCCTCCTCTCGTCTCCCTCTCTCCTCTCCCTCTCCGTCTCTCCCTCCCTCTCCCCCACGTCTCTCTCCTCTCCCCCGTCTCTCTCCTCTCCCCGTCTCTCTCCTCTCCCCCTCTCTCCAGTCTCTCTCCCCGCCTCTCTCTCCTCTCCCCTCCGTCTCTCTTCCCCGTCCTCTCCCCCCGCCTCTCACCTCTCCTCTCAGTCTCTCTCCCTCTCCCCGCCTCTCTCTCCTCTCCCTCTCTCTCCCCGTCCCTCCTCTCTCTCTCCCCCCCCCGTCTCCTCCCTCCCCCCGTCCTCTCCTCTCCCCGTCTCTCTCTCCCCCGTCTCTCCTCCTCCCCTCCTCTCCCCGTCTCCTCCTCCCCGTCTCTCACCTCTCCCCGTCTCTCTCCTCTCCCCGTCTCTCTCTCTCCTCTCCCCTGTCTCTCTCTCCTCTCCCCCCGTCTCTCTCCTCTCCCCCGTCTCTCTCATCTCCCCGTCTCTCTCCTCTCCCCCTCTCTCTCCTCTCTCCCCGTCTCTCTCTCCTCTCCCTGTCTCTCCTCCTCTCCCCGTCTCTCTCCTCTCCCCGTCTCTCTCCTCTCCCCTCTCTCCCTCTCCCCCCGTCTCTCTCTCTCTCCTCGTCTCTCTCCTCCCCCGTCTCTCTCCTCTCCCCGTCTCTCTCCTCTCCCTCGTCTCTCTCTCTCCCCCTCCTCTCTCTCCCTCTCCCCCGTCTCTCTCCCTCTCCCCGCCTCTGTCTCTCTCCCTCCCCGCCTCTCTCTCATCCCCCCTCTCTCACCTCTCCCTGTCTCTCTCCTCTCCCCGTCTCACCTCTCCTCTCCCCGCCTCTCTCCTCTCCCCCGTCTCTCTCCTCTCCCCTCTCTCTCCTCTCCCCCTCCCCCTCTCTCTCCTCTCCCCGCCTCTCACCTCTCCCCAGTCTCTCTCCTCTCCCCCTCCCCCGCCTCTCACCTCTCCCCCCGTCTCTCTCTCCCCCGTCTCTCTCTCTCTCCCCCGTCTCTCTCCTCTCCCCGCCTCTCACCTCTCCCCAGTCTCTCCCCTCCTGTCTCTCCTCTCCCCGTCTCTCTCTCCCCCGCCTCTCACCTCTCTCTCTCCTCTCCCCCCTCTCTCTCTCCCCGTCTCTCTCCTCTCCTCCCCTCTCCCCGTCTCTCCTCTCCCCGTCTCTCCTCCTCTCCTCTCTCTCTCTCTCCTCTCCTCGCTCCTCTCACTCTCCTCCCCGTCTCTCTCCTCTCCCGTCTCTCTCTCTCTCTCCTCTCCCCCGTCTCTCTCCCCTCTCCCCCCGCTCTCTCACCTCTCCCCGTCTCTCTCCTCTCCTCTCCCCCGTCTCTCTCCTCTCCCCCACCTCTCTCTCATCTCCTCTCCTCTCTCTCTCTCCCCCGTCTCTCACCTCTCCTCCTCTCACCTCTCTCCTCTCCTCTCTCCATCCCCCCTCTCTCTCCTCCTCTCCCCTCTCTCTCTCCTCTCCCCCGTCTCTCTCTTCTCCCCCGTCTCTCTCCTCTCCCCCGTCTCTCTCCTCTCCCCTGTCTCTCTCCCCTCCCCCGTCTCTCTCTCTCCTCGCCTCTCACCTCTCCCCCTTCCTCTCACCTCTCCCCCTCGTCTCTCTCCTCTCCCCTCTCCCCCGTCTCTCTCCTCTCCCTCTCCCCCGTCTCTCTCCTCTCCCCCGTCTCTCTCCTCTCTCCCCTCGTCTCTCTCCTCCTCCTCATATCTCTCTCCTCTCTCCTCCCCGTCTCTCTCCTCTCATTCGTCTCTCTCCTCTCATCCGTCTCTCTCCTCTCCTCTCCTCTCTCTCTCTCCTCTCCCCGCTCTCTCTCCTCTCCCCCGTCTCTCTCCTCTCCCCCCTCTCTCCTCTCCTCTCCCCTCGTCTCGCTCCTCTCCCGGTCTCTCCCTCCGTCTCTCTCCCTCTCATCCGTCTCTCCCCCGCCTCTCACCTCTCCCCCGTCTCTCTCCTCCTCTCTCTCTCCCCCCCGTCTCTCTCCTCTCCCCCGCCTCTCACCTCTCCCCCCCAGTCTCTCTCTCCTCTCCCCGCCTCCCCCGTCTCACCTCTCCCCCTTCTCTCTCCTCTCCCCGCCTCTCTCACCTCTCCCCCTCTCTCCTCTCTCTCTCTCCCCCGTCTCTCTCCTCCCGTCCTCTTCCTCTCACCTCTCCCTGTCTCTCTCCTCTCTCTCTCTCCCCGTCTCCTCCTCTCCTCTCTCTCTCTCCTCTCTCCCCCGTCTCTCTCCCTCTCCTCTCTCTCTCCTCCTCTCCCTCCCCCGTCTCTCTCCTCTCCCCGTCTCTCTCCTCTCCCGTCTCCTCCCCTCTCTCCTCTCCCCTCTCTCTCTCCTCTCCTCCCCCTCTCACCTCTCCCCCGTGTCTCTCACCTCTCCCCCATCTCTCTCCTCTCCCCGTCTCTCTCCTCTCCCCCGCCTCTCCTCACCTCTCCCCCTCTCTCTCCCTCTCTCCTCTCCTCCGTCTCTCTCTCTCCCCGTCTCTCCTCCTCTCCTCTCTCTCTCCCTCTCCCCTTCTCTCTCCTCTCCCCCGTCTCTCTCCTCTCCCCCGTCTCTCTCCTCTCCCTCTCCGTCTCTCTCCTCTCCCCCGTCTCTCTCCTCCCCTCTCTCTCTCCTCTCTCCTCTCCTCTCTCTCCTCTCCCTCTCTCCTCTCCCCGTCTCTCACCTCCCCCGTCTCTCCTTCTCTCCCGTCTCTCATCCGTCTCTCTCCTCATCTCTCTCTCCCCGTCTCTCTCCTCTCCTCCCCCTCTCTCCTCTCCCCCGTCTCTCACCTCTCCCCGTCTCTCACCTCTCCTCCCTTCCTCTCTCCTCTCCCCGTCTCCTCTCATCCGTCTCTCTCCTCCCATCCGTCTCCCCGTCTCTCTCCTCTCCTCTCTCTCTCACTCTCTCTCTCCTCTCCTCTCTCTCCTCCTCTCTCCTCCTCTCTCTCTCTCTCTCTCTCCTCCTTCTCCTCTCCTCTCATCTCCTCTCTCCTCTCCCTCTCCCTCTCCTCTCCCTCTCTCTCCTCTCCTCTCTCTCCTCTCCTCCGTCTCTCCCTCCCTCTCTCTCTCCCTCTCATCCATCTCTCTCCTCTCATCCGTCCTCCTCTCTCCCTCTCTCTCTCCTCTCCCCTCTCTCCTCTCCCCCGTCTCTCTCCTCCATCTCTCTCCTCTCATCCATCTCTCCCCGTCTCTCTCCTCCTCCTCTCTCTCCTCTCCCTCCATCTCTCTCCTCTCCCCCGTCTCTCTCCCTCTCCCCTCCGTCTCTCTCCTCTCCCTCTCTCTCTCTTCTCCGTCTCTCTCACCTCTCCCCGTCTCTCTCCTTATCCTCCCGTCTCTCTCCTTATCCTCCCGTCTCTCTCCTTCCCTCCCCTTCTCTCCTCTCCTCTCTCTCTCTCCCCCGTCTCTCTCCCCTCCCTGTCTCTCTACCCTCCCCCGTCTCTCTACTCTCCGCCGTCTCTCTACTCTCCCCTGTCTCTCTCCCCTCCCCCGTCTCTCTCCCCTCCCCGTCTCTCTACTCTCCCCCATCTCTCTACTCTCCCCCGTCTCTCTACTCTCCCCTGTCTCTCTACTCTCCCCTGTCTCTCACAGGAGAGGTGTAAGAGAGGAGAGGTGGAAGAGAGGAGAGGTGGAAGAGAGGAGAGGTGGAAGAGAGGAGAGGTGGAAGAGAAGAGAAGAGAGGGGGAAGAGAAGAAAGGAGGGGAAGGAGAGGGGAGAGAGGGAAGAGAGGGGGGAGGAGAGGAGGGGAAGAGAAGAGGGGAAGAGAGGAGGAAGAGAGGAGAGGTGGAAGAGAGAGAGAGGGTGGAAGAGAGGAGAGGTGGAAAGAAGAGAGGAGAGGTGGAGAGAGAGGTGGAAGAGAGGAGAGGTGGAAGAGAGGAGAGGGTGGAAGAGAGGAGAGGTGGAAGAGAGGAGAGAAAGAGAGGAGGGGAAGAGAGGAGAGGTGGAAGAGAGGAGAGGTGGAAGAGAGGAGAGGTGGAAGAGAGGAGAGATGGAAGAGAGGGTGAAGAGAGGAGAGGGGGAAGAGAGGAGAGGTGGAAGAGAGGAGAGGTGGAAGAGAGGGGAGAGAAGAGAGGAGAGGGGAAGAGAGGAGAGAAGAGGGGAAGAGAGGAGAGGTGGAAGAGAGAGAGGTGGAAGAGAGAAGAGAGGGGGAAGAGGAGAAGAGAAGAGAGGTGGAAGAGAGGAGAGGGAAGGAGGAGGTGGAAGAGAGAGGTGGAAGAGAGGAGAGAGGGGGAGAGAGGAGAGGAGGAGAGGAGAGGGGAAGAGGGGGAAGAGGGAGGTGGAAGAGAGGAGAGGTGGAAGAGAGGAGAGATGGAGGAGAGGAGAGGGGGAAGAGAGGAGAGAGGTGGAGGAGAGGAGGAAGAAGGAGAGGGGGAAGAGAGGGAGAGGGGGAAGAGAGGAGAGGTGGAAGAGAGGAGAGGTGGAAGAGAGGAGAGGAGAGGTGGAAGAGAGGAGAGGTGGAAGAGAGGAGAGGTGGAAGAGAGGGGAGAGGGGGAAGGAGGAGGAGAGAGGTGGAGAGAGGGAAGAGAGGAGAGGTGGAAGAGAGGAGAGGTGGAAGAGAAGGAGAGGTGGAAGAGAGAGGAGAGGGGAAGAGAGGAGAGGTGGAAGAGAGAAGGGGGGAAGAGAAGGGAGGGGAAGAGAGGAGAGGAAGAGGTGGAAGAGGAGAGGATGGAAGAGAGGAGAGGGGGAAGAGAGGAGAGGGGGAAGAGAGGAGAGGGGGAAGAGAGGAGAGGGGAGGTGGAAGAGAGGAGAGGAGAGGGAGAGAAGAGAGGGTGAAGAGAAGAGAGGTGGAAGAGAGGAGAGGGGAAGAGAGGAGAGATGGAAGGAAGAGAGGGAGAGGTGGAAGAGAGGAGAGAGGGGAAGAGAGGGGGAAGAGAGGAGAGAGGGGAGAGAGGAGAGGTGGAAGAGAGGAGAGGGGAAGAGAGAGAGAAGAGGTGGAAGAGAGGAGAGAGGGTGAAGAGAGGTGAGAGAGAGTGGAAGAGAGGAGAGGGGAAGAGAAGAGAGGTGGAAGAGAGGAGAGGTGAAGAGAGAGAGGGAGAAGGGAGAAGAGAGGGGAGAGAGGGGAAGAAAGGAGAGGGGAAGAAGAGAGGAGAGGGGGAAGAGAGAGAGGGGAAGAGAGGAGAGGTGGAAGAGAGGAGAGGTGGAAGAGAGGAGAGAGAGAGGAGAGGTGGAAGAGAGGAGAGGTGGAAGAGAGAGAGGGGAAGAGAGGAAGAGAGGAGAGGTGGAAGAGAGAGGTGGAGGAGGAAGAGAGGAGAGAAGAGAGGTGGAAGAGAGGAGAGAGGGGAAGAGAGGAGAGGGTGAAGAAGAGAGGAGAGGAGGGGGAAGAGAGGGAAGAGGGAGAGAAGAGAGGAGAGGGGGAAGAGAGGAGAGGTGGAAGAGAAGAGAGGTGGAAGAGAGGAGAGGTGGAAGAGAGAGAGGGGGAAGAGAGGAGAGGTGGAAGAGAGGAGAGGTGGAAGAGAGGAGAAGGAGGAGGAAGAGAGGAGAGGGAAGGAAGAGAGGGAAGAGAGGGAGAGGAGAGGTGGAAGAGAGGAGAGGTGGAAGAGAGGAGAGGGGGAAGAGAGGAGGAGAGAGGGAGGAAGAGAGGAGAGGGGGAAGGGAGAGAGAGAGGGGAAGAGAGGAGAGGGGAAGGAGAGGAGAGGGGGAAGAGAGGAGAGAGGAAGGAGGAGAGGGGGAAGAGAGGAGAGGTGGAAGAGAGGAGAGAGGGAGGAGAGGTGGAAGAGAGGAGAGGTGGAAGAGAGGAGAGAGAGGTGGAAGAGAGGAGAGGTGGAAGAGAGGAGAGGTGGAAGAGAGGAGAGGGGAAGAGAGGAGAGGGGGAGGAGAGGGGAAGAGAGGAAGAGGTGGAAGAGAGGAGAGGTGGAAGAGAGGGAGGTGAAGAGAGGAGGGGAGAGGAGAGAGGGGAGAGAGGAGAGATGGAAGAGAGAGGGAAGAGGGAGAAGAGAGGAGAAGAGAGGAGAAAGAGAGGAGAGGGGGAAGAGAGAGAGAGGTGGAAGAAGAGAGGAGAGGTGGAAGAGAGGAGGGGGAAGAGAGGAGAGATGGAAGAGAGAGAAGAGAGAAGAGAGGAGAGGGGGAAGAGAGGGTGAAGAGAAGAGAGGTGGAAGAGAGGAGAGGGGGAAGAGAGGAGAGGAGAGGAGGAGAGAGGAGAGGAAGAGAGGAGAGGGAAGAGAGAAGAGAGGAGAGGAGAGAAGAGAGAGGGGGAAGAGAGAGAGGTGGAAGAGAGAGAGGGGAAGAGGAGAGGTGGAAGAGAGGAGAGGGGAAGAGAGGAGAGGGGAAGAGAGGAGAGGGGAAGAGAGGAGAGGGGGAAGAGAGAGGAGAGGAAGAAGAGAGAGGGAGAGAGGAAGAGAGGAAGAGAGGTGGAAGAGAAGAGAGGTGGAAGAGAGAGAGGTGAGAAGAGAGGAGAGGGGAAGAGAGGAGGGAAGAGAGGAGAGAAGGAGAGGGTGGAAGAGAGGAGAGAGGGGGAAGAGAGGGAAGAGAGGGAGGAAGAGAGAGAGAGGGAAGAGAGAGAGAGGAAGAGAGAGAGAGAGGAGAGGAGAGGAAAGAGAGGAGAGGGGAAGAGAGAGAGGAGAGGTGGAAGAGAGGAGAGGAGAGGTGGAAGAGAGGAGAAGTGGAAGAGAGGAGAGGGAAGAGAGGAGAGGAAGAGAGGAGAGGGGGAAGAGAGGAGAGGGGGAAGAGAGGAGAGGTGGAAGAGGAGAAGAGAGAGAGGGGAAGAGAGGAGAGGTGGAAGAGAGGAGAGGGGAAGAGAGAGAGGGGAAGAGAGGAGAGGGGAGAGAGAGAGAGGGGAAGAGAGGAGAGAGAGGAGAGGGGAAGAGAGGAGAGGGGAAGAGAGGAGAGGGGGAAGAGAGGAGAGGAGGAAGAGAGGGAAGAGAGGGGTGGAAGAGAGGAGAGGGGAAGAAGAGAGAGGTGGAAGAGAGGGTGGAGAGAGGGAAGAGAGGAGAGGTGGAAGAGAGAGAAGAGAGGAGGTGGAAGAGAGGAGAGGAAGAGAGGAGAGAGAGGGGAAGAGAGGAAGAGGGGGAAGAGAGGAGAGGTGGAAGAGAGGAGAAGAGAGGAGAGGGGGAAGAGAGGAGAGGGGAAAGAGAGAGAGAGGGGAAGAGAGAGAGAGGTGGAAGAGAGGAGAGGGGAAGAGAGGGGGAGAGAGGTGGAGAGAGAGAGGAGAGGAGGAAGAGAGGAGAGATGGAAGAGAGGAGAGGGGAAGAGAGAGAGGGGGAAGAGAGGAGAGGGGAAGAGAGGAGAGGGGGAAGAGAGAGAGGGAAGAGAGGAAGAGAGGAGAGAGGGGAAGAGAGGAGAGGTGGAAGAGAGGAGAGAGGGAGGGAGAGAGAGAGGGGGAAGAGAGGAGAGGTGGAAGAGAGGAGAGAGAGAGGTGGAAGAGAGAGAGAGAGGAGAGGAGAGGGGAAGAGAGGAGAGGTGGAAGAGAAAGAGAGGAGGTGGAAGAGAGGAGAGGGAAGGAGGAGAGGTGGAAGAGGGGAAGAGAGGAGAGGAAGAGAGGAGAGGAAGAGAAGAGAGAAGAGAGGTGGAAGAGAGGAGAGGGGAAGAGAGGAGAGGGGAAGAGAGGAGAGGGAAGAGAGAGAGAGAGAGGTGGAAGAGGAGAGAAGAGAGAGAAGAGAGAGAGAGAGGTGGAAGAGAGGAGAGGTGGAAGAGAAGGAGAGGGGAAGAGAGGAGAGAGAAGAGAGGAGAGGTGGAAGAGAGGAGAGGAAGAGAGGGTGAAGAGAAGAGAGGTGGAAGAGAGGAGAGGGGGAAGAGAGGAGAGGTGGAAGAGAGGAGAGGTGGAAGAGAGGAGAGGGGAAGAGAGGAGAGGAGAGGGGGAAGAGAGGAGAGGGGAAGAGAGGAGAGGGGGAAGAGAGGAGAGGTGGAAGAGAGAGGAGAGGGAGAGGAGAGGAAGAGAGAGAGGTGGAAGAGAGAGAGGGGAAGAGAGAGAGGGGGAAGAGAGGAGAGGGGGAAGAGAAGAGGAGAGGGGGAAGAGGAGAGGGAGGAGAGGGGAAGAGAGGAGAGAGGTGGAAGAGAGGAGAGGAGAAGAGAGAGAGGTGGAAGAGAGGGGGAAGAGAGGGGAAGAGAGAGAGGAAGAGAGGAGAGGGAAGAGAGGAGAGGTGGAAGAGAGGAGAGAGGGAAGAGAGGAGAGGTGGAAGAGAGGAGAGGGGGAAGAGAGGAGAGGGGGAAGAGAGGAGAGATGGAAGAGAGGGAGAGAGGGGAAGAGGAGGAGAGGGGGAGAGGGAGAGAAGAAGAGAGAGAGGGGAAGAGAGAGAGGGGAAGAGAGGAGAGGGGGAAGAGAGGAGAGGTGGAAGAGAGAGAGGGGGAAGAGAGGAGAGGGGGAAGAGAGGAGAGGGGGAAGAGAGGAGAGGGGGAAGAGAGGAGAGAGGGGAAGAGAGGAGAGAGGGGAAGAGAGGAGAGGGGGAAGAGAGGAGAGGTGGAAGAGAGGAGAGGGGGAAGAGAGGAGAGGGGGAAAGAGAGGAGAGGGGGAAGAGAGGAAGAGAGGGGGAAGAGAGGAGAGGGGAAGAGAGAGAGAGGGGAAGAGAGGGTGAAAAGAAGAGAGGGGGAAGAGAGGAGAGAGGGAAGAGAGGAGAGGGGGAAGAGAGGAGAGGGGGAAGAGAGGAGAGGTGGAAGAAGAGGAGAGAGTGGGAAGAGAGGAGGAGAAGAGAGGAAGAGAGGAGAGGGGGAAGAGAGGAGAAGAGAAGAGAGGTGAAGAGAAGAGAGAGAGGTGGAAGAGAGGAGAGAGGGGAAGAGAGGAGAGGTGGAAGAGAGGGAGGGGAAGAGAGAGAGGGGAAGAGAGGAGAGGGGAAGAGAGGAGAGGGGAAGAGAGAGAGAGGAAGGAAGAGAGAGGGAGAGAAGAGAGGAGAGAGAGAAGAGAGGGGAGAGGAGGGAAGAGAGGAGAAGAGAGGGGAAGAGAGGAGAGATGGAAGAGAGAGAGGTGGAGAGAGAGGAAGAGAGGAGAGGGGAAGAGAGGGGGAAGAGAGGAGAGGGGAAGAGAGGAGAGGGGGAAGAGAGGAGAGGGGGAAGAGAGGAGAGGTGGAAGAGAGGAGAGGAAGAGAGGAGAGGTGGAAGAGAGAGAGAGGGGAAGAGAGGAGAGGTGGAAGAGAGGAGAGGTGGAAGAGAGGAGAGGTGGAAGAGAGGAGAGGGGAAGAGAGGAGAGGTGGAGGAGAGGAGAGGGGAAAGAGAGGAGAGGTGGAGGAGAGGAGAGGGGAAGAGAGGAGAGGTGGGAAGAGAGGAGAGGGGGAAGAGAGGAGAGGGGGAAGAGAGGGGGAAGAGAGGAGAGGTGGAAGAGAGGAGAGGTGGAGAGAGGAGAGAGAGAGAGGAAGAGAGGAGAGGGGGAAGAGAGGAGAGGGGGAAGAGAGAGAGAGGAGAGGGGAAGAAGAGAGGGGGAAGAGAAGAGAGGGGAAGAGAGAGAGAGGGGGAAGAGAGAGAGGGGGAAGAGAGGAGAGAGGGGGAAGAGAGGAGAGGGGGAAGAGAGGAGAGGTGGAAGAGAGGAGAGGGAAGAGAGGAGAGGGGAAGAGAAGAGAGGAGAGGGAAGAAAGAAGAGAGAGGGAAGAGAGGAGAGGGAAGAGAGGAGGGGGGAAGAGAGGAGAGGGGAAGAGAGGAGAGGAGGAGAGGGTGGAAGAGAGAGAGAGGTGGAAGAGAGGAGAGAGAGAGGAGAGAGGGGGAAGAGAGGAGAGGTGGAAGAGAGGGGGAAGAGAGGAGAGGTGGGAAGAGAGGAGAGGGGAAGAGAGAGAGGTGGAAGAGAGGAGAGGGGGAAGAGAGGAGAGGGGAAGAGAGGAGAGGAGGAAGAGAGGAGAGGTGGAAGAGAGAGAGGGGAAGAGAGAGGAGAGGTGGAAGAGAGGAGAGAGGGAAGAGAGGAGAGGGGAATAGGAGAGAGAGGAAAGAGAGAGAGGTGGAAGAGAGGAGAGAGGGGAAGAGAGGAGAGGTGGAAGAGAGGAGAGGGGGAAGAGAGGAGAGGGGAAGAGAGGAGAGGTGGAAGAGAGGAGAGGGAAGAGAGGAGAGGGGAAGAGAGAGGAGAGGGGGAAGAGAGAGAGAGGTGGAAGAGAGGAGAGGGGGAAGAGAGGAGAGGTGGAAGAGAGGAGAGGGTGAAGAGAAGAGAGGTGGAAGAGAGGAGAGGGGGAAGAGAGGGAGGAGAGGTGGAAGAGAAGGAGAGGTGGAAGAGAGGAGAGGGGGAAGAGAGAGAGGAAGGAGAGGTGGAAGAGAGAGGAAGAGAGAGAGAGGGTGAAGAGAGAGAGGAGAGAAGAGAGGGGAAGAGAGGAGAGGGGGAAGAGAGAGAGGGGGAGAGAGAGGGGAAGAGAGGAGAGGGTGGAAGAGAGGAGAAGGGAAGGAAGAGAGGAGAGGGAAGAGAGGAGAGGTGGAAGAAGAGAGGAGAGGGGGAAGAGAGGAGAGGTGGAAGAGAGGAGAGGGGAAGAGAGGAGAGGGGAAGAGAGGAGAGGGGAAGAGAGGAGAGGGGGAAGAGAGGGAGAGGGGGAAGAGAGAGGAGAGGTGGAAGAGAGAGAGAAGAGAGGAGAGAAGAGGAGAGGAAGAGAGGAGAGGGAGAGAAGAAGAGAGAGAGGGGGAAGAGAGGAGAGGGGGAAGAGGAGAGAGAAAGAGAGGAGAGGTGGAAGAGAAGAGAGGAGGGGGAAGAGAGGAGAGGAGAGGGGAAGAGAGGAGAGGGGGGAAGAGAGGAGAGGGGGAAGAGAGGAGAGGGAAGAGAGGAGAGGTGGAAGAGAGGAGAGGGGAAGAGAGGAGAAGAGAAGAGAGGGAAGAGAGAGGGAGAGAGGAAGAGAGAGAGAGGTGGGAAGAGAGAGAGGGGGAGAGGGGAAAGAGAGGAGAGGGGAAGAGAGGAGAGGAGGAGGAGAGGGGAAGAGAGAGAGAGAGGGGAAGAGAGGAGAGGTGGAAGAGAGGAGAGGTGGAAGAGAGGAGAGGTGGAAGAGGAGAGAGAGGGAAGAGAGGGAGGAAGAGAGAGGTGGAAGAGAGGAGAGGGGAGGGAAGAGAGGAGAGGGAAGAGAGAGAGGAGAGAGGGAAGAGAGGAGAGGTGGAAGAGAGAGGAGGAAGAGAGGGAGGAGAGAGGAGAGGGGAGAGAAGAGGGGGAAGAGAGAGAAGAGAGGTGAAGAAGAGAGGAGAGGGGAAGAGAGGAGAGGGGGAAGAGAGGTGGAAGAGAGGGAAGAGAGGAGAGGGAGGAAGAGAGAGAGAGGGAAGAGAGGAGAGGGGAAGAGAGAAGAGAGGAGAGGGGAAGAGAGGAGGGGAAGAGAGAGGGTGGAAGAGAGGAGAGGGGGAAGAGAGGAGAGGGGAAGAGAGGAGAGAGAGGAAGAGGAGGTGGAAGAGAGGAGAGAGGGAAGAGAGAGAGGGGGAAGAGAGGAGAGAGAAGAGGAAAGAGAGGAGAGAGGAGGGAAGAGAGGAGAGGGGAAGAGAGAGAGAGAGAGGAGGGTGGAAGAAGAGAGGAGAGAGGAAGAGAGGAGAGGGGGAAGAGAGGGAGGTGGAAGAGAGGAGAGGTGGAAGAGAGGAGAGGGGGAAGAGAGAGAGAGGGAAGAGAAGAGAGGAGGAGAGGGGAAGAGAGGAGAGGTGGAAGAGAGAGAGAGGGGGAAGAGAAGGAGAGGTGGAAGAGAGGGAGAGAGGAAGAGAGGGGGAAGAGAGGAGAGAGGGAAGGAGGAGAGAGGGGGGAAGAGAGGAGAGGGGGAAGAGAGGAGAGATGGAAGAGAGGAGAGGTGGAAGAGAGGAGAGGTGGAGGAGAGGAGAGGGGAAAGAGAGGAGAGGGGGAGGAGAGAGAGAGAGGTGGAAGAGAGGAGAGGGAAGAGAGGAGAGAGAGGTGGAAGAGAGGAGAGGGGAAGAGAGGAGAGGGGGAAGAGAGGGTGAAGAGAAGAGAGGTGGAAGAGAGGAGAGGGGGAAGAGAGGAGAGATGGAAGAGAGGAGAGGGAAGAGAGGAGAGGGGGAAGAGAGGAGAGGGAAGAGAGGGTGAAGAGAGAGAGGTGGAAGAGAGGAGAGGTGGAAGAGAGGAGAGGGGGAAGAGAGGAGAGGGGAAGAGAGAGAGAGGGGAAGAAGAGAGGAGAGGGGAAGAGAGGAGAGGGGGAAGAGGGGAAGAGAGAGGGGGGGAAGAGAGGAGAGGGGGAAGAGAGGAAGAGGGGAAGAGAGGAGAGGTGGAAGAGAGGAGAGGGGAAGAGAGAGAGAGAGGGGGAAGAGAGGAGAGGGGGAAGAGAAGAGAGGGGGAAGAGAGGAGAGAGTGGAAGAGAGGAGAGGTGGAAGAGAGAGGTGGAAGAGAGAGAGGTGGAAGAGAGGAGAAGAGAGGAGAGAAAGAGAGAGGGGGGAAGAGAGGAGAGGGGGAAGAGAGGAGAAGAGAGAGAGGGGAAGAGAGGAGAGGGGGAAGAGAGGAGAGAGGAAGAGAGGGGAAGAGAGGAGAGGTGGAAGAGAGGAGAGGGGGAAGAGAGGAGAGGTGGAAGAGAGGAGAGGTGGAAGAGAGGAGAGGGAAGAGAGGAGAGGGAGGAGGAAGAGAGGAGGGAAGAGAGAGAGGGGAAGAGAGGGGGAGAGGAGGGAGAGAGAGGGAAAGAGAGGAGAGGTGGAAGAGAGGAGAGGGGAAGAGAGAGAGGGGAAGGAGAGAGGAGGAGAGAAGAATGAGAGAGAGAGGGGAAGAGAGGAGAGGTGGAGAAGAGAGGAGAGGGGGAAGAGAGAGAGAGGTGGAAGAGAGGAGAGAGGAAGAGAGGAAGAGGTGGAAGAGAGAGAGAGGGGGAAGAGAGGAGAGGGGAAGAGAGGAGAGGGAAGGAAGAGAGAGAGGGGAAGAGAGGGAGAGGGGAAGAGAGGAGAGGTGGAAGAGAGAGGTGGAAGAGGGGGAGAAAGAGAGGAGAGGTGGAAGAGAGGAGAAGAGAGGGGGAAGAGAGGTGGAGAGAGGGGAAGAGAGAGAGGGGAAGAGAGAGAGGAAGAGGGAGAGATGGAAGAGAGGAGAGGTGAAGAGAGAGAGAGAGTGGAAGAGAGGAGAGGGGGAAGAGAGGAGAGGGGGAAGAGAGGAGAGGGAGAAGAGAGAGAGGGAAGAGAGAGAGGAAGAGAGGAGAGGAAGAGAGGAGAGGAAGAGGAAGAGAGGAGAGGGGGAAGAGAGGGGGAGAGAGGGGGGAAGAGAGGAGAGGGGGAAGAGAGGAGAGGGGGAAGAGAGGAGAGGTGGAAGAGAGGAGAGGGGGAAGAGAGGAGAGGTGGAAGAGAGGAGAGGGGAAGAGAGGAGAGGGGGAAGAGAGGAGAGGGGGAAGAGAGGAGAGGTGGAAGAGAGAGGGGGAAGAGAGGAGAAGAGAGGAGAGAGAGAGAGGGGAAGGAAGAAGAGAGGAGAGAGGGGAAGAGAGGAGAGAGAGAGGTGGAAGAGAGGAGAGGGGAAGAGAGGAGAGAGGGAAGAGAGGAGAGGTGGAAGAGAGGAGAGGGGAAGAGAGGAGAGGGGAAGAGAGGAGAGGGGGAAGGAGGAGAGGAAGAGAGGAGAGAGAGAGGGGAAGAGAGGAGAGAGGGAAGAGAGAGAGGTGGAAGAGAGAGAGGTGGAAGAGAGGAGAGGGGGGAAGAGAGAGAGAAGAGAGGAGAGGGTGGAGAGAGAGGGGGAAGAGAGGGAAGAGAAGAGAGAGAGGAAGAGAGGAGAGGTGGAAGAGAGGAGAGGTGGAAGAGAGAGGGGAAGAGAGGAGGAGAGGGAAGAGAGGAGAGGGGGAAGAGAGGAGAGGTGGAGAGAGGAGGAGAGGGGAAGAGAGAAGAGAGGAGAGAGGTGGAAGAGAGGAGAGGGAAAGAGAGGAGAGGAAAGAGAGGAGAGGGAAGAGAGGAGAGGGGAAGAGAGAAGAGAGAAGAGAGGAGAGGAGAGGGGGGAAGAGAGGAGGAAGAGAAGAGAGGGGAAGAGAGAGGGGAGAGGAGAGAGGAAGAGAGGTGGAAGAGAGAGAGGTGGAAGAGAGGAGAGGGAAGAGAGAGAAGAGAGGAAGAGAGGAGGGGGAAGAGAGAGAGAGGTGGAAGAGAGGAGAGGGGAAGAGAGGAGAGGGAAGAAGAGAGGAGAGGGGGAAGAGAGAGAGAGGTGGAAGAGAGGTGGAAGAGAAGAGAGGAGAGGGGAAGAGAGGAGAGAGGGGAAGAGAGGAGAGAAGAGAGGAGAGGAGAAGAGAGGGAGAGGGAAGAGAGGAGAGGGAAGAGAGGAGAGGGGGAAGAGAGGAGAGGTGGAAGAGAGGAGAGGGGAAGAGAGAGAGGGGAAGAGAGGAGAGGTGGAGAGAGGGAGGAAGAGGAGAGGTGGAAGAGAGGAGAGGTGGGAAGAGAGGAGAGGGGGAAGAGAAGAGAGGGGGAAGAGAGGAGAGGGAAGAGGAGAGAGAGGAGAGGAGGGGGAAGAGAGGAGAGGGGAAGAGAGGAGAGGGGAAGAGAGAGAGAGAGAGAGGGAAGAAGAGAGGGGGAAGAGAGGAGAGGGGAAGAGGGGAAGAGAGGTGGAGAGGGATGGAAGAGAGGAGGGGGAAGAGGAAGAGAGGAGAGAGAGGGGAAGAGAGGAGAGAAGAGAGGAGAGGGAAGAGAGGAGAGGGGGAAGAGAGGAGAGAGAGAGGTGAAGAGAGGAGAGGTGGAAGAGAGGAGAGGGGAGAGAGAGAGAGGTGGAAGAGAGGAGAGGTGGAAGAGAGGAGAGGTGGAAGAGAGGAGAGGTGGAAGAGAGGAGAGGTGGAAGAGAGGAGAGGGGAAGAGAGGAGAGGAAGAGGAAGAGAGGGAGAGAAGAGAGAGAGGTGGAAGAGAGGAGAGGTGAAGAGAGAGAGGGGAAGAGAGGAGAGGGGGAAGAGAGGAGAGGTGGAAGAGAGGAGAGATGGAAGAGAGGAGAGGGGGAAGAGAGGAGAGGGGGAAGAGAGGAGAGGTGGAGAGGGGAGGGAGAGAGAGGAAGAGGAGAGGTGGAAGAGAGGAGAGGTGAGAGGAGAGATGGAGAGGGGAAGAGAGAGAGGTGAAGAAGAGAGAGAGGGGGAAGAGAGGAGAGGAGAGGAGAGAGAGGAGAGGGAAGAGAGGAGAGGGGAAGAAGAGAGGAGAGGTGGAAGAGAGGAGAGGGGGAAGAGAGGAGAGGGGGAAGAGAGGAGAGGGGGAAGAGAGGAGAGAAGAGAGGTGGAAGAGAGAGAGGAGAGAGGAGAGGGGGAAGAGAGGAGAGGGGGAAGAGAGGAGAGAAGAGAGGAGAGGGGAAGAGAAGAGAGAGGGTGGAAGAGAGAGAGGTGGAAGAGAGGAGAGGGGGAAGAGAGGAGAGGAAGGAAGAAGAGAGAGAGGGGGAAGAGAGGAGAGGGGGAAGAGAGAGGAGAGAGAAGAGGGGAAGAAGAGAGAGAGAGAAGAGAGGTGGAAGAGAGGAGAGAGGTGGAAGAGAGGAGAGGTGGAAGAGAGGAGAGGTGGAAGAGAGGAGAGGGGGAAGAGAGGAGAGAGGTGGAAGAGAGGAGGAAGAGAGGAGAGGGGGAAGAGAGGAGAGGGGGAAGAGAGGAGAGAGGGGAAGAGAGGAGGGAGAGAGGAGAGATGGAGGAGAGGGGGAAGAGAGAGGAGAGGGGAAGAGAGAGAGAGGAAAGGAGAGAGAGGAGAGGAGAGGGGAAGAGAGAGAGGAAGAGAGGAGAGGGAAGAGAGAGAGGGGGAAGAGAGGGTGGAAGAGAGAGAGAGGAGAGGGGAAGAGAGGAGAGGTGGAAGAGAGGAGAGGGGAAGAGAGGAGAGGTGGGAAGAGAGGAGAGGGGGAAGAGAGGGTGAAGAGAAGAGAGGTGGAAGAGAGGAGAGGGGGAAGAGAAGAGAGGTGGAAGAGAGGAGAGGGGGAAGAGAGGAGAGGTGGAAGAGAGGAGAGGGAAGAGAAGAGGGGGAAGAGAGGAGAAGGAGGGTGAAGAGAGGAGAGGGGAGAGAGGTGAAGAGAGGAGAGGTGGAAGAGAGGAGA
>NC_088403.1:67042231-67082767 GCF_034236695.1 Oncorhynchus nerka
CTCCTGCCTCTGAGAACTGAATCCTTACTGTTATCAGCCTTGTCTCCCTTCCAAGGGGAACTAAATCCTTACTGTTACTAGACGAGCCTCGTCTCCTGCCTCTGGTGAACTAAATCCTTACTGTTACCAGACGAGCCTCGTCTCCTTCCTCTGGTGAACTGAATCCTTTCTGTTATCAGACGAGGCCTCAGTCTCCTGCCTCTGGTGAACTAAATCCTTACTGTTATCAGACAAGCCTCGTCTCCTTCCTAAGGTGAACTAAATCCTTACTGTTACCAGACGAGCCTCGTCTCCTTCATGAGGTGAACTAAATCCTTACTGTTACCAGACAAGCCTCGTCTCCTGCCTCTGGTGAACTAATCCTTACTGTTACCAGACTAGCCTCACCTCCTTCCTCTGGTGAACTAAATACTTACTGTTACCAGACGAGCCTCGTCTCCTGCCTCTGGTGAACTGAATCCTTACTGTTATCAGATGAGCCTCGTCTCCTGCCTCTGGTGAACTAAATTCTTACAGTTACCAGACGAGCCTCGTCTCCTGCCTCTGGTGAACTAATTCCTTACTGTTATCAGACGCAGCCTCGTCTCTTCCTGAGGTGAACTAAATCCTTACTGTAACCAGACGAGCCTCGTCTCCTTCCTGAGGTGAACTAAATCCTTACTGTTTCCAGACGAGACTCGTCTCCTGCCTCTGGTGAACTAAATCCTTACTGTTATCAGACGAGCCTTGTCTCCTTCTTAAGGTGAACTAAATCCGTACTGTTACCAGACGAGCCTCGTCTCCTTCCCGAAGTGAACTAAATCCTTACTGTTATCAGACAAGCCTCGTCTCCTGCCTCTGGTGAACTAAATCCTTACTGTTATCAGACGAGCCTCGTCTCCTGCCTCTGGTGAACTAAATCCTTACTGTTATCAGACGCAGCCTCGCCTCCTTCCTGAGGTGAACTAAATCCTTACTGTTACCAGACGAGCCTCGCCTCCTTCCTGAGGTGAACTAAATCCTACCAGCTACCAGACGCAGCCTCGCTCTGCTTCCCTGGAGGTGAACTAAATCTTGCTGTTACTTCAGACGAGCCTCTGTCTCCTTCCTGAGGGAACTAAATTCCATTGTTACCAGACGAGCCCTCACTTCCTGCCTCCTGGTAACTAATCTACTGTGACGAGAATAGCTGCCATTCCTTCCTCTATGAATTCAAATCTCTTCGTTATCAGACGAGCTCGTCTCCTCACTTCTGGTGAACTAAACCCCCATTGTTATCAGACGCAGCCTCGCCTCCTTGCAGCCTAAGGTGAATCTAAATCTCATTGGGTACATTAGATTGCCTTGGTCTCCTGCCTAAGGTGAACTAAATCCTTACTGTTACCAGACGAGCCTTGTCTCCTTCCTAAGGTGAATCTAAATCCCCACTGTTACCAGACGAGCACGCCTCCTGCCCTGGCAAACTAAATCCCACAGCCACCAGACGAGCCCCTCCGCCCTCTGGTGAACTAATCCTTACTGTTACCAGACGAGCCCCGCCTCCTTCCTGAGGTGAACTAAATCCATTGTTACCAGACGAGCCTCGTCTCCTGCCTCTGGTGAACTAATCCCCTCCTGTGACGAGAATAGCGTCATCTCCTTCCTCTGGTGAACTAAATCCTTTCTGTTATCAGACGAACTCGTCTCCTGCCTCTGGTGAACTAAATTTCACTGTTATCAGACGAGCCTCGTCTCCCGCCTTCCAAGGTGAACTAAATCCTTACTGTTACCAGACGAGTTTTGTCCCCTTCCTAAGGTGAACTAAATTCATTGTTACCAGACGTAGCCTCGCTCTCCTGCCTCTGTGAACTAATCTCATTGTTACCAGACGAGCTCTCGCTCTCCTTCCTGAGGTGAACTAAATCCTTATTGTTATCAGCCTTGCCTCCCTTCCTGAGTGTGAACTAAATCCTTACTGTTATATCAGCCTCGCTCTCCTTCCTCTGGTGAACTAAATCCTCTTACTGTTATCAGCCTCGCCTCCCTTCCTGAGGTGAACTAAATTTACTGTTATCAGCCTTGTTCTTCCTAAGGTGAACTAAATTTACTGTTACCAGACGAGCTCGTTTCCTGCCTCTGATGAACTAAATCCTTACTAAGCGCCAGACGATGCCTCGCTCTCTCTCTTCTCTTCAGAATTGAATCATTTCTGTAACCAGACGAGCCTCGTCTCCTGCCTCTGGTGAACTGAATCCGTACTACTGATGAGCCTCGTCTCCTTCCTGAGGTGAACTAAATCCTTACTGTAACCAGACGAGCCTCGTCTCCTTCCTGAGGTGAACTAAATTTCATTGCTTCTGTGAGACGAGACCTGCCTCCTGCCTCTGGTGAACGCAAATCCCATTGCTATCAGATTCAGCCTTGTCTCCCTTCTTAAGGGTGAACCAACCGCACTGTAACCAGACGAGCCTCGCCTCCCCTTCCTGGAGGTGAACTAAATCTCATTTGCCAGACGAGACTTCCGTCTCCTGCCTCTGGCAGAATTCAAATTTTATCTGTTATCAGACGCAGCCTTGTCTCTTCTTAAGGTGAACTAAATCTTACTGTTACCAGACGAGCCTGCCTCTTCACAGGTGAATCTGAATCTCATTGCCATTGTGACAAGCTCTCGCTTCCTGCTCTCTGGTGAACTAATCTCATTGCCATTGGTGACTAGCTCTACTCCTTCCTTCAGAATTAAATATTTGCTGTTACCAGACGAGCTCGCTCTCCCGCCTTGTGAATTGAATTCCCATTGTTATCAGATGAGCTCGTTTCCTGCCTCTGGTGAACTAAATTCTTACAGTTACCAGACGAGCCTCTGCTCTCCTGCCTCTGGTGAACTAATTCTTACTGCTATCAGACGAGCCTGCCTCTTCCTGAGGTGAACTAAATCTCATTGCAAACTGTGACGAAGCCTCGCCCCTTCCTGAGGTGAACTAAATTCATTGTTTCTCTAGACGAGACTCGTCTCCTGCCTTCTGGTGAACTAAATCTGCTTACTGTTATCAGACGAGCCTTGCATCTCCTTCTTAAGGTGACTAAATCGCATTGTTACCAGACGAGCCATCGTCTCTTCCCCGAAGTGAACTAAATCGCACTGTTATCAGACAAGCCTCTGTTTCCTGCCTCTGGTGAATCTAAATCCTTTTACTGTTATTGACGAGCTCGTCTCCTGCCTCTGGTGAACTAAATTTACTGTTATCAGACGCAGCCTCGTCTCCTTCCTGAGGTGAAACTAAACTTTACTGTTACCAGACGAGCCTCGTCTCCTTCCTGAGTGTGAACTAAATCCTTACTGTTACCAGACGAGCCTCGTCTGCTTCCTGAGGTGAACTAAATCCTACTGTTACCAGACGAGCCTCGTCTCCTTCCTCCTGAGGTGAACTAAATCCTTACTGTTACCAGACGAGCCTCGCTTCCTGCCTCTGGTGAACTAATCCTTTACTGTGACAGAATATAGCGTCATTCTCCTTCTCTGGTGAACTAAATCCTTTCTGTTATCAGACGAGCCTCGTCTCCTGCCTCTGGTGAACTAAATCCTTACTGTTATCAGACGAGCCTCGTCTCCTGCCTAAGGTGAACTAAATCTCTTACTGTTACCAGACGAGCCTCGTCTCCTGCCTAAGGTGAACTAAATCCTTACTGTTACCAGACGAGCCTTGTCTCTCTTCCTAAGGTGAACTCTTACGTTACCAGACGAGCACGTTCCTGCCTCTGGCAAACTAAATCCTTACTGTTACCAGACGAGCCTCGTCTCCTGCCTCTGTGAACTAATCCTCACTGTTACCAGACGAGCGTCATCTCCTTCCTGAGGTGAACTAAATCCTTACTGTTACCAGACGAGCCTCGCCTCCTGCCTCTGGTGAACTAATCCTCACTGTGACGAGAATAGCTATCTCCTTCCTCTGGTGAACTAAACTTTTCTGTTATCAGACGAGCTCGCTCTCCGCCTCTGGTGAACTAAATCCTTACTGTTATCAGACGAGCTCGTCTCCTGCCTAAGGTGAACTAAATCCATTGTTACCAGACGAGCCTTGTCTCCTTCCTAAGGTGAACTAAATCTCATTGTTACTTAGACGAGCTCGCTTCCTGCCTCTGGTGAACCTTCCTACTGTTACCAGACGAGCCTTCCTCCTTCCTGAGGTGAATAAATCTTACTGTTATCAGCCTCGTCTCCTTCCTGAGGTGAACTAAATCACTTACTGTTATCAGCCTCGCTCTCCTTCCTCTGGTGAACTAAATCCTTACTGTTATCAGCCTCGTCTCCTTCCTGAGGTGAACTAAATCCTTACTGTTATCAGCCTTGTCTCCTTCCTAAGGTGAACTAAATCCTTACTGTTACCAGACGAGCCTCGTCTCCTGCCTCTGATGAACTAAATCCTTACTGTTACCAGACGAGCCTCGTCTCCTTCCTCTGGTGAACTGAATCATTTCTGTAACCAGACGAGCCTCGTCTCCTGCCTCTGGTGAACTGAATCCGTACTGTTATCAGATGAGCCTCGTCTCCTTCCTGAGGTGAACTAAATCCTTACTGTAACCAGACGAGCCTTGTCTCCTTCCTGAGGTGAACTAAATCTCATTGTTTTCCAGACGAGACTCGTCTCCTGCCTCTGGTGAACTAAATCCTTACTGTTATCAGACGAGCCTTGTCTCCTTCTTAAGGTGAACTAAATCCGTACTGTAACCAGACGAGCCTCGTCTCCTTCCTGAGGTGAACTAAATCCTTACTGTTTCCAGACGAGACTCGTCTCCTGCCTCTGGTGAACTAAATCCTTACTGTTATCAGACGAGCCTTGTCTCCTTCTTAAGGTGAACTAAATCCGTACTGTTACCAGACGAGCCTCGTCTCCTTCCCGAGGTGAACTAAATCCTTACTGTTACCAGACGAGCCTCGTCTCCTTCCCGAGGTGAACTAAATCCTTACTGTTATCAGACAAGCCTCGTCTCCTGCCTCTGGTGAACTAAATCCTTACTGTTATCAGACGAGCCTCGTCTCCTTCCCGAGGTGAACTAAATCCTTACTGTTATCAGACAAGCCTCGTCTCCTGCCTAAGGTGAACTAAATCCTTACTGTTACCAGACGAGCCTCGCTCCCTGCCTTCTGTGAACTAATCTCATTGTTACCAGACGAGCCTCGCTCCTTCCTGAGGTGAACTAAATCCTTACTGTTACCAGACGAGCCTCGCTCCTTCCTGAGGTGAACTAACCCCTTACTGTTACCAGACGAGCCTCGTCTCCTTCCTAAGGTGAACTAAATCCTTACTGTTTCCAGTCGAGCCTCGTCTCCTGCCTCTGGTGAACTAATCCTTACTGTTACCAGACGAGCCTCGTCTCCTGCCTAAGGTGAACTAAATCCTTACTGTTATCAGACGAGCCTCGTCTCCTGCCTCTGGTGAACTAAATCCTTACTGTTATCAGACGAGCCTCGTCTCCTTCCTAAGGTAAACTAAATCCTTACTGTTACCAGACGAGCCTCGTCTCCTTCCTAAGGTGAACTACATCCTTACTGTTACCAGACGAGCCTCGTCTCCTTCCTAAGGTGAACTAAATCCTTACTGTTTCCAGTCGAGCCTCGTCTCCTGCCTCTGGTGAACTAAATCCTTACTGTTATCAGACGAGCCTTGTCTCCTTCTTAAGGTGAACTAAATCCGAGGTACCAGACGAGCCTTGTCTCCTTCCCGAGGTGAACTAAATCCTTACTGTTATCAGACAAGCCTCGTCTCCTGCCTCTGGTGAACTAAATCCTTACTGTTATCAGACGAGCCTCGTCTCCTGCCTAAGGTGAACTAAATCCTTACTGTTACCAGACGAGCCTCGTCTCCTGCCTCTGGTGAACTAATCCTTACTGTTACCAGACGAGCCTCGTCTCCTTCCTGAGGTGAACTAAATCCTTACTGTTACCAGACGAGCCTCGTCTCCTTCCTGAGGTGAACTAATTCCTTACTGTTATCAGACGAGCCTCGTCTCTTGCCTCTGGTGAACTAAATCCTTACTGTTATCAGACGAGCCTCGTCTCCTGCCTAAGGTGAACTAAATCCTTACTGTTATCAGACGAGCCTCGTCTCCTGCCTCTGGTGAACTAAATCCTTACTGTTATCAGACGAGCCTCGTCTCCTGCCTCTGGTGAACTAAATCCTTACTGTTATCAGACGAGCCTCGTCTCCTTCCTAAGGTAAACTAAATCCTTACTGTTACCAGACGAGCCTCGTCTCCTTCCTAAGGTGAACTAAATCCTTACTGTTACCAGACGAGCCTCGTCTCCCTCTGGTGCCTAACTGTTATCAGACGACTAAGGTGAACTAAACTCTTACTGTTACCAGACGAGCCTCGCCTCCTTCCCGAGGTGAACTAAATCCTTACTGTTATCAGACAAGCCTCGTCTCCTGCCTCTGGTGAACTAAATCCTTACTGTTATCAGACGAGCTCGTCTCCTTCCTAAGGTGAACTAAATCCTTACTGTTACCAGACTTGGGCCTCGTCTCCTGCCTCTGGTGAATAAATCCTTACTGTTACCAGACGAGCCTCGTCTCCTTCCTAAGGTGAACTAAATCCTTACTGTTATCAGACGAGCCTCGTCTCCTGCCTCTGGTGAACTAAATCCATACTGTTATCAGACGAGCCTCGTCTCCTTCCTAAGGTAAACTAAATCCATTGTTACCAGACGAGCTGTTTCCTAAGGTGAACTAAATCCATTGTTATCAGACGAGCCTGCGTTTCCTGCCTCTGGTGAACTAAATCCCACTGTTATCAGACGAGCCTTCGCTTCCTGCCTCTGGTGAACTAAATCCTTACTGTTATCAGACGAGCCTGTCTCCTTCCTAAGGTAAACTAAATCCTTACTGTTACCAGACGAGCCTCGTCTTCCTGCCTCTGGTGAACTAAATCCTAACTGTTATCAGACGAGCCTTGTCTCCTTCTTAAGGTGAACTAAATCCGTACTGTTACCAGACGAGCCTTGTCTCCTTCCCGAGGTGAACTAAATCCTTACTGTTATCAGACAAGCCTGTCTCCTGCCTCTGGTGAACTAAATCCTCACTGTTATCAGACGAGCCTCGTCTCCTGCCTAAGGTGAACTAAACTTACTGTTATCAGACGAGCCGCTTCCTGCCTCTGGTGAACTAAATCTACTGTTAGCAGACGAGCCTCGTCTCCTGCCTAAGGTGAACTAAATCCATTGTTATCAGACGAGCCTCGTCTCCTTCCTAAGGTGAACTAAATCCACTGTTACCAGACGAGCCTCGCTCTTCCTGAGGTGAACTAAATCCTTACTACCAGACGAGCCTTCCTGTCTAAGGTGACTAAATCCATTGTTATCAGACGAGCCTCGCCTCCTGCCTCTGGTGAACTAAATCCTAACTGTTATCAGACGAGCCTTGTCTCCTTCCTAAGGTGAACTAAATCCTTACTGTTACCAGACGAGCCTTGTCTCCTGTCTAAGGTGAACTAAATCCTTACTGTTATCAGATGAGCCTCGTCTTCTGCCTCTGGTGAACTAAATCCTTACTGTTATCAGACGAGCCTCGTCTCCTGCCTCTGGTGAACTAAATCCTTACTGTTATCAGACGAGCCTCGTCTCCTGCCCAAGGTGAACTAAATCCTTACTGTTATCAGACGAGCCTCGCTTCTCCTGCCTCTGGTGAACTGAATCTGCTTCTGTTATCAGACGAGCATCGTCTCCTTCCTAAGGTGAACTAAATACTTACTGTTACCAGACGAGCCTCGTCTCCTTCCTAAGGTGAACTAAATCCTTACTGTTACCAGACGAGCCTCGTCTCCTTCCTAAGGTGAACTAAATCCTTACTGTTATCAGACGAGCCTCGTCTCCTGCCTCTGGTGAACTAAATCCTTACTGTTATCAGACGAGCCTCGTCTCCTGCCTCTGGTGAACTAAATCTCATTGTTATCAGACGAGCCTCGTTTCCTTCCTAAGGTAAACTAAATTCATTGTTACCAGACGAGCCTCGTCTCCTTCCTAATTTGAACTAAATCCTTACTGTTACCAGACGAGCCTCGTCTCCTGCCTCTGGTGAACTAAATCCTAACTGTTATCAGACGAGCCTTGTCTCCTTCTTAAGGTGAACTAAATCCGTACTGTTACCAGACGAGCCTCGTCTCCTTCCCGAGGTGAACTAAATCCTTACTGTTATCAGACAAGCCTCGTCTCCTGCCTCTGGTGAACTAAATCCTTACTGTTATCAGACGAGCCTCGTCTCCTGCCCAAGGTGAACTAAATCCTTACTGTTACCAGACGAGCCTCGTCTCCTGCCTCTGGTGAACTAAATCCTTACTGTTATCAGACGAGCCTCGTCTCCTGCCTAAGGTGAACTAAATCCTTACTGTTATCAGACGAGCCTCGTCTCCTGCCTCTGGTGAACTAAATCCATACTGTTATCAGACGAGCCTCGTCTCCTTCCTAAGGTAAACTAAATCCTTACTGTTACCAGACGAGCCTCGTCTCCTTCCTAAGGTGAACTAAATCCTTACTGTTATCAGACAAGCCTCGTCTCCTGCCTCTGGTGAACTAAATCCTTACTGTTATCAGACGAGCCTCGTCTCCTGCCTCTGGTGAACTAAATCCTTACTGTTATCAGACGAGCCTCGTCTCCTTCCTAAGGTAAACTAAATCCTTACTGTTACCAGACGAGCCTCGTCCTTCCTAATTTGCCTACCAGAAGGTGAACTAAATCCTAACTGTTATCAGACGAGCCTTGTCTCCTTCTTAAGGTGAACTAAATCCGTACTGTTACCAGACGAGCCTCGTCTCCTTCCCGAGGTGAACTAAATCCTTACTGTTATCAGACAAGCCTCGTCTCCTGCCTCTGGTGAACTAAATCCTTACTGTTATCAGACGAGCCTCGTCTCCTGCCCAAGGTGAACTAAATCCTTACTGTTATCAGACGAGCCTCGTCTCCTGCCTCTGGTGAACTAAATCCTTACTGTTATCAGCTCGTCTCCTGCCTAAGGTGAACTAAATCCTTACTGTTATCAGACGAGCCTCGTCTCCTTCCTAAGGTGAACTAAATCCTTACTGTTACCAGACGAGCCTCGTCTCCTTCCTGAGGTGAACTAAATCCTTACTGTTACCAGACGAGCCTCGTCTCCTGTCTAAGGTGATCTAAATCCTTACTGTTATCAGACGAGCCTCGTCTCCTGCCTCTGGTGAACTAAATCCTTACTGTTATCAGACGAGCCTTGTCTCCTTCCTAAGGTGAACTAAATCCTTACTGTTACCAGACGAGCCTTGTCTCCTGTCTAAGGTGAACTAAATCCTTACTGTTATCAGATGAGCCTCGTCTTCTGCCTCTGGTGAACTAAATCCTTACTGTTATCAGACGAGCCTCGTCTCCTGCCTCTGGTGAACTAAATCCTTACTGTTATCAGACGAGCCTCGTCTCCTGCCCAAGGTGAACTAAATCCTTACTGTTATCAGACGAGCCTCGTCTCCTGCCTCTGGTGAACTGAATCCGTTCTGTTATCAGACGAGCATCGTCTCCTTCCTAAGGTGAACTAAATACTTACTGTTACCAGACGAGCCTCGTCTCCTTCCTAAGGTGAACTAAATCCTTACTGTTACCAGACGAGCCTCGTCTCCTTCCTGAGGTGAACTAAATCCTTACTGTTATCAGACGAGCCTCGTCTCCTGCCTCTGGTGAACTAAATCCTTACTGTTACCAGAGAGCCTCGTCTCCTTCCTAAGGTGAACTAAATCCTTACTGTCTCGTCTCCTGCCTCTGGTGAACTAAATCCTAACTGTTATCAGACGAGCCTTGTCTCCTTCTTAAGGTGAACTAAATCCGTACTGTTACCAGACGAGCCTCGTCTCCTTCCCGAGGTGAACTAAATCCTTACTGTTATCAGACAAGCCTCGTCTCCTGCCTCTGGTGAACTAAATCCTTACTGTTACCAGACGAGCCTCGTCTCCTGAACTGTATCTCCTTCCTCTGGTGAACTAAATCCTTTCTGTTATCAGACGAGCCTCGTCTCCTGCCTAAGGTGAACTAAATCCTTACTGTTACCAGACGAGCCTCGTCTCCTGCCTCTGGTGAACTAAATCCTTACTGTTATCAGACGAGCCTCGTCTCCTGCCTAAGGTGAACTAAATCCTTACTGTTACCAGACGAGCCTCGTCTCCTGCCTCTGGTGAACTAATCCTTACTGTTACCAGACCAGCCTCGTCTCCTTCCTGAGGTGAACTAAATCCTTACTGTTATCAGCCTCGTCTCCTGCCTCTGGTGAACTAAATCCTTACTGTTACCATCAGCCTCGTCTCCTGCCTCTGCTGAACTCTCACTGCTGAGAATAGCTCGTCTCCTTCCTCTGGTGAACTAAATCCTTTCTGTTATCAGACGAGCCTGTGGTGAACTAAATCCCTTACTGTTATCAGTCTCCTGCCTAAGGTGAACTAAATCCTTACTGTTACCAGACGAGCCTCGTCTCCTTCCCAGGTGAACTAAATCCTTACTGTTATCAGACGAGCCTCGTCTCCTGCCTCTGGTGAACTAAATCCTTACTGTTACCAGACGAGCCTCGTCTCCTGCCTCTGCTGAACTAATCCTCACTGTGACGAGAATAGCGTCATCTCCTTCCTCTGGTGAACTAAATCCTTTCTGTTATCAGACGAGCCTCGTCTCCTGCCTCTGGTGAACTAAATCCTTACTGTTATCAGACGAGCCTCGTCTCCTGCCTAAGGTGAACTAAATCCTTACTGTTACCAGACGAGCCTCGTCTCCTGCCTCTGGTGAACTAAATCCTTACTGTTATCAGACGAGCCTCGTCTCCTTCCTAAGGTGAACTAAATCCTTACTGTTACCAGACGAGCCTCGTCTCCTGCCTCTGGTGAACTAATCCTTACTGTTACCAGACGAGCCTCGTCTCCTTCCTGAGGTGAACTAAATCCTTACTGTTATCAGCCTCGTCTCCTTCCTGAGGTGAACTAAATCCTTACTGTTATCAGCCTCGTCTCCTTCCTCTGGTGAACTAAATCCTTACTGTTATCAGCCTCGTCTCCTTCCTGAGGTGAACTAAATCCTTACTGTTATCAGCCTTGTCTCCTTCCTAAGGTGAACTAAATCCTTACTGTTACCAGACGAGCCTCGTCTCCTGCCTCTGGTGAACTAAATCCTTACTGTTACCAGACGAGCCTCGTCTCCTTCCTCTGGTGAACTGAATCCTTTCTGTTATCAGACGAGCCTAAATCTCCTGCCTCTGGTGAACTAAATCCTTACTGTTATCAGACGAGCCTCGTCTCCTTCCTAAGGTGAACTAAATCCTTACTGTTACCAGACGAGCCTCGTCTCCTTCCTGAGGTGAACTAATCCTTACTGTTACCAGACTAGCCTCATCTCCTTCCTCTGGTGAACTAAATACTTACTGTTACCAGACGAGCCTCGTCTCCTTCCTGAGGTGAACTAAATCCTTACTGTTACCAGACGAGCCTCGTCTCCTGCCTCTGGTGAACTAATCCTTACTGTTACCAGACTAGCCTCATCTCCTTCCTCTGGTGAACTAAATACTTACTGTTACCAGACGAGCCTCGTCTCCTGCCTCTGGTGAACTGAATCCTTACTGTTATCAGCCTTGTCTCCTTCCTAAGGTGAACTAAATCCTTACTGTTACCAGACGAGCCTCGTCTCCTGCCTCTGGTGAACTAAATCCTTACTGTTACCAGACGAGCCTCGTCTCCTTCCTCTGGTGAACTGAATCCTTTCTGTTATCAGACGAGACTCGTCTCCTGCCTCTGGTGAACTAAATCCTTACTGTTATCAGACGAGCCTTGTCTCCTTCTTAAGGTGAACTAAATCCTTACTGTTACCAGACGAGCCTCGTCTCCTTCATGAGGTGAACTAAATCCTTACTGTTACCAGACAAGCCTCGTCTCCTGCCTCTGGTGAACTAATCCTTACTGTTACCAGACTAGCCTCACCTCCTTCCTCTGGTGAACTAAATACTTACTGTTACCAGACGAGCCTCGTCTCCTGCCTCTGGTGAACTGAATCCTTACTGTTATCAGATGAGCCTCGTCTCCTGCCTCTGGTGAACTAAATTCTTACAGTTACCAGACGAGCCTCGTCTCCTGCCTCTGGTGAACTAATTCCTTACTGTTATCAGACGAGCCTCGTCTCCTTCCTGAGGTGAACTAAATCCTTACTGTAACCAGACGAGCCTCGTCTCCTTCCTGAGGTGAACTAAATCCTTACTGTTTCCAGACGAGACTCGTCTCCTGCCTCTGGTGAACTAAATCCTTACTGTTATCAGACGAGCCTTGTCTCCTTCTTAAGGTGAACTAAATCCGTACTGTTACCAGACGAGCCTCGTCTCCTTCCCGAGGTGAACTAAATCCTTACTGTTATCAGACAAGCCTCGTCTCCTGCCTCTGGTGAACTAAATCCTTACTGTTATCAGACGAGCCTCGTCTCCTGCCTCTGGTGAACTAAATCCTTACTGTTATCAGACGAGCCTCGTCTCCTTCCTGAGGTGAACTAAATCCTTACTGTTACCAGACGAGCCTCGTCTCCTTCCTGAGGTGAACTAAATCCTTACTGTTACCAGACGAGCCTCGTCTGCTTCCTGAGGTGAACTAAATCCTTACTGTTACCAGACGAGCCTCGTCTCCTTCCTGAGGTGAACTAAATCCTTACTGTTACCAGACGAGCCTCGTCTCCTGCCTCTGGTGAACTAATCCTTACTGTGACGAGAATAGCGTCATCTCCTTCCTCTGGTGAACTAAATCCTTTCTGTTATCAGACGAGCCTCGTCTCCTGCCTCTGGTGAACTAAATCTTACTGTTATCAGACGAGCCTCGTCTCCTGCCTAAGGTGAACTAAATCCTTACTGTTACCAGACGAGCCTCGTCTCCTGCCTAAGGTGAACTAAATCCTTACTGTTACCAGACTGAGCCTTGTCTCCTTCCTAAGGTGAACTAAATCCTTACTGTTACCAGACGAGCATCGCCTCCTGCCTCTGGCAAACTAAATCCTTACTGTTACCAGGACGAGCCTCGTCTCCTGCCTCTGGTGAACTAATCCTTACTGTTACCAGACGAGCCTCGTCTCCTTCCTGAGGTGAACTAAAACTGTTCCTTGCTCCTTCCTGGAGGTACTGTTACCAGACGAGCCTCGTCTCCTGCCTCTGGTGAACTAATCCTCACTGTGACGAGAATAGCGTCATCTCCTTCCTCTGGTGAACTAAATCCTTTCTGTTATCAGACGAGCCTCGTCTCCTGCCTCTGGTGAACTAAATCCTTACTGTTATCAGACGAGCCTCGTCTCCTGCCTAAGGTGAACTAAATCCTTACTGTTACCAGACGAGCCTCGTCTCCTGCCTCTGGTGAACTAATCCTTACTGTTACCAGACGAGCCTCGTCTCCTTCCTGAGGTGAACTAAATCCTTACTGTTATCAGCCTCGTCTTCCTGAGGTGAACTAAGCCTTGTCTACTGTTATCAGCCTCGTAAACTCCTTCCTCTGGTGAACTAAATCCTTACTGTTATCAGCCTCGTCTCCTTCCTGAGGTGAACTAAATCCTTACTGTTATCAGCCTTGTCTCCTTCCTAAGGTGAACTAAATCCTTACTGTTACCAGACGAGCCTCGTCTCCTGCCTCTGGTGAACTAATCCTTACTGTTACCAGACGAGCCTCGTCTCCTTCCTGAGGTGAACTAATTCCTTACTGTTACCAGACGAGCCTCGTCTCCTTCCTAAGGTGAACTAAATCCCTACTGTTTCCAGTCGAGCCTCGTCTCCTGCCTCTGGTGAACTAATCCTTACTGTTACCAGACGAGCCTCGTCTCCTGCCTAAGGTGAACTAAATCCTTACTGTTATCAGACGAGCCTCGTCTCCTGCCTCTGGTGAACTAAATCCTTACTGTTATCAGACGAGCCTCGTCTCCTTCCTAAGGTAAACTAAATCCTTACTGTTACCAGACGAGCCTCGTCTCCTTCCTAAGGTGAACTAAATCCTTACTGTTACCAGACGAGCCTCGTCTCCTTCCTAAGGTGAACTAAATCCTTACTGTTTCCAGTCGAGCCTCGTCTGCTGCCTCTGGTGAACTAAATCCTTACTGTTATCAGACGAGCCTTGTCTCCTTCTTAAGGTGAACTAAATCCGTACTGTTACCAGACGAGCCTTGTCTCCTTCCCGAGGTGAACTAAATCCTTACTGTTATCAGACAAGCCTCGTCTCCTGCCTCTGGTGAACTAATTCCTTACTGTTATCAGACGAGCCTCGTCTCCTGCCTAAGGTGAACTAAATCCTTACTGTTACCAGACGAGCCTCGTCTCCTGCCTCTGGTGAACTAATCCTTACTGTTACCAGACAAGCCTCGTCTCCTTCCTGAGGTGAACTAAATCCTTACTGTTACCAGACGAGCCTCGTCTCCTGCCTAAGGTGAACTAAATCCTTACTGTTATCAGACGAGCCTCGTCTCCTGCCTCTGGTGAACTAAATCCTTACTGTTATCAGACGAGCCTCGTCTCCTGCCTCTGGTGAACTAAATCCTTACTGTTATCAGACGAGCCTCGTCTCCTTCCTAAGGTAAACTAAATCCTTACTGTTACCAGACGAGCCTCGTCTCCTTCCTAAGGTGAACTAAATCCTTACTGTTACCAGACGAGCCTCGTCTCCTGTCTAAGGTGATCTAAATCCTTACTGTTATCAGACGAGCCTCGTCTCCTGCCTCTGGTGAACTAAATCCTTACTGTTATCAGACGAGCCTTGTCTCCTTCCTAAGGTGAACTAAATCCTTACTGTTACCAGACGAGCCTTGTCTCCTGTCTAAGGTGAACTAAATCCTTACTGTTATCAGATGAGCCTCGTCTTCTGCCTCTGGTGAACTAAATCCTTACTGTTATCAGACGAGCCTCGCTCCTGCCTCTGGTGAACTAAATCCATTACTGTTATCAGACGAGCCTCGTCTCCTAAGGTGAACTAAATCCTTACTGTTATCAGACGAGCCTGCTCTCCTGCCTTCCTAAGGTGAACTGAATCCGTTCTGTTATCAGACGAGCCTCGTCTCCTTCCTGAGGTGTACTTCCTAAGGTGAACTAAATACTTACTGTTACCAGACGAGCCTCGTCTCCTTCCTAAGGTGAACTAAATCCTTACTGTTACCAGACGAGCCTCGTCTCCTTCCTAAGGTGAACTAAATCCTTACTGTTTCCAGTCGAGACTCGTCTCCTGCCTCTGGTGAACTAAATCCTAACTGTTATCAGACGAGCCTTGTCTCCTTCTTAAGGTGAACTAAATCCGTACTGTTACCAGACGAGCCTCGTCTCCTTCCCGAGCTGAACTAAATCCTTACTGTTATCAGACAAGCCTCGTCTCCTGCCTCTGGTGAACTAAATCCTTACTGTTATCAGACGAGCCTCGTCTCCTGCCCAAGGTGAACTAAATCCTTACTGTTACCAGACGAGCCTCGTCTCCTTCTTAAGGTGAACTAAATCCGTACTGTTACCAGACGAGCATCGTCTCCTTCCTAAGGTGAACTAAATCCTTACTGTTACCAGACGAGCCTCGTCTCCTGTCTAAGGTGAACTAAATCCTTACTGTTATCAGACGAGCCTCGTCTCCTGCCTCTGGTGAACTAAATCCTTATTGTTATCAGACGAGCCTCGTCTCCTGCCTCTGGTGAACTAAATCCTTACTGTTATCAGACGAGCCTCGTCTCCTGCCCAAGGTGAACTAAATCCTTACTGTTATCAGACGAGCCTCGTCTCCTGCCTCTGGTGAACTAAATTTTTACTGTTACCAGACGAGCCTCGTCTCCTTCCTAAGGTGAACTAAATCCTTACTGTTACCAGACGAGCCTCGTCTCCTTCCTAAGGTGAACTAAATCCTTACTGTTACCAGACGAGCCTCGTCTCCTTCCTGAGGTGAACTAAATCCTTACTGTTACCAGACGAGCCTCGTCTCCTTCCTGAGGTTAACTAAATCCTTACTGTTTTCAGACGAGCCTCTTGTCTCCTGCCTCTAGAACTAAATCCTTACTGTTATCAGACGAGCCTGTCTCCTTCCTCTGGTGAACTAAATCCTTACTGTTATCAGACGAGCCCTCGTCTCCTTCCTAAGGTGAACTAAATCCTTACTGTTACCAGACGAGCCTCGTCTCCTTCCTAAGGTGAACTAAATCCTTACTGTTACCAGACGAGCCTCGTCTCCTGCCTCAGGTGAACTAAATTACTTACTGTTACCAGACGAGCCTCGTCTCCTTCCTGAGGTGAACTAAATCCTTACTGTTACCAGACGAGCCTCGTCTCCTGCCTCTGGCAAACGAAATCCTTACTGTTACCAGACGAGCATTGTCTCCTTCCTAAGGTGAACTGAATCCTTACTGTTACCAGGCGAGCCTCGTCTCCTTGCTAAGGTGAACTAAATCCTTACTTTAAACAGACTAGCCTCGTCTCCTTCCTAAGGTGAACTAAATCCTTACTGTTACCAGACGAGCCTTGTCTCCTTCCTGAGGTGAACTAAATCCTTACTGTTACCAGACGAGCCTCGTCTCCTTCCTGAGGTGAACTAAATCCTTACTGTTACCAGACGAGCCTCGTCTCCTGCCTCTGGTGAACGAAATCCTTACTGTTTTCAGACGAGCCTCGTCTCCTGCCTCTGGTGAACTGAATCCTTTCTGTTATCAGACGAGCCTCGTCTCCTTCCTGAGGTGAACTAAATCCTTACTGTTATCAGACGAACCTCGTCTCCTGCCTCTGGTGAACTAAATCCTTACTGTTATCAGACGAGCCTCGTCTCCTTCCTAAGGTGAACTAAAATCCTTACTGTTACCAGACGAGCCTCGTCTCCTTCCTAAGGTGAACTAAATCCTTATTGTTACCAGACGAGCCTCGTCTCCTTCGTAAGGTGAACTAAATCCTTACTGTTACCAGACGAGCCTCTTCTCCTTCCTGAGGTGAACTAAATCCTTACTGTTACCAGACGAGCCTCATCTCCTTCCTGAGGTGAACTAAATCCTTACTGTTATCAGACTCGTCTCCTTCCTGAGGTGAACTAAATCCTTACCGTTATCAGACGAGCCTCTTGTCCTGTATAACTCATTCCCTCACCCTTCTATAATGAAGACTGTGGAGAAGAGATGGAGGGGAGAAGGGAAGGGGTGGAGGAGGGATGAGATGGAGGGGAGAAGGGATGGGGGGTGGAGGAGGGAAGAGATGGAGGGGAGAAGGAGGGAAGAGATGGAGTGGGAAAAGACAACCTCAGCTGGTGGCCGTGGAAACTCACCTCTCGAGGTGTGTGTGTGTGTGTTTATGATTGGTGGCCATACAGTAGATGTAATGTGGAAAGTAGCACTGCCGGGCTAAGGGATGTAAGGGAAGACCCCCCTGTATTGGACAAAAATGAATGGCAACATATTGGCAGTGGCCAAACCATATACACATTGTCCAATACCACCCAATTCGGCGTTGATTCATGCAAAGCATATTGCAAATGCCATATGGCAATTGCCAGTTGTAACACTTTAAAAATTCAACAGGTGGCGAATCCGCTCCACCGTGGTTTTTCATATTGGATATGTAACCCAAGTCAACGTCCAAAAGCAAAATTTTGAAAAAATGAATTTTTTGTAAAAAACTTATCACCCCTTAAAAAGTGCTTTCTGGACCGTTTTTCAAATTCTTTAGATTTTTTTTTTGTCAATTACACATGTGTAAGAACTGTATGAATATACTTTTGTCCAATTTTATTATCATAATTTTTTATTTTTTACATGCGCATAAGGAATATGTTTTGTCCATTTTCAATATGATTTCATACGAAGTCAAAAGTCAAAAGTCAAAATGTCAAAATTTTGTAAAAACTTCACCACACCCTTTCTGACCGTTTTTCGAAATTCTTTCAAATTTTGTGTCAATTACACACGTATAAGAACTGTATCAACATACTTTAGTTGTATTTTAATATCATATATATATATTTTTCTTTACTTGTGCATAAGGAATATGATTTGTCCATTTACAATATGATTTCATAGGAAGTCAAAAGTCAAAGTCAAAATTCACTTTTTGGGGCCAAATGCCATATGAAATTTGACATGCTCAAAAATGTTAAATTGACTGGTCTGATGAACACAGGATGGCCGAGCAGTGATAGTTGTACATTTCCATCACTCGTTGTGTTGATTTCATCATGTCCATTAGGTGATGTTTTTTTCACTATAGAATCATATTGCAAGTGCGCGTGCATTTGCAATATGGTTCAATGGACAATTACCATATGAAATTTGACATGCTCAAAAATGTTAAAATTGACTGGCCTGATGAACACAGGGTGGCCGAGCAGTGATAGTTGTACCTTTCCATCACTCGTTGTGTTGATTTCATCATGTCCATTAGGTGATGTTTTTCACTAGAATCATATTGCAAGTGCGCGTGCATTTGCAATATGGTTCAATGGACAATTACCATATGAAATTTGACATGCTCAAAAATGCTAATTGACTGGCCCGATGAACTCGGGATGGCTGGGCAGTGATTCTGGTTCATCTCAATCGCTCATTAGGGGTTGATTTCAGAATGTCCATTAGGTGATGTTTTTTCACTATAGAATCATATTGCAAATGCACGTGCATTGTTGTGCAACTGGTAACCCAAAAATAAAAATAAGGTGATTTCTATATGTCCATTGGTTTATGTTTTCTTACTTTTGCAAAGTCTCTGTGCATTTGCAATATGGTTCAATGGGCAGGTACCATCACGAATTTGTCATGCTATAAAAATCCTGCAGGAATGTGAAATTGACTGGCCCGATGAACTCGGGATGGCTGGGCAGTGATTCTGGTTCATCTCAATCGCTCGTTAGGGTTGATTTCAGAATGTCCATTAGGTGGTGTTTTTTCACTATAGAATCATATTGCAAATGCACGTGCATTGTTGTGCAACTGGTAACCCAAAAATAAAAATAAGGTGATTTCTATATGTCCATTTGTTTATGTTTGCTTACTTTTGCAAAGTCACTGTGCATTTGCAATATGGTTCAATGGGCAGGTACCATCACGAATTTGTCATGCTATAAAAATCCTGCAGGAATGCAAAATTGACTGGTCTGATGAACACAGGATGGCCGAGCAGTGATTCTGGTTCATCTCAATGGCTCGTTAGGGTTGATTTCAGAATGTCACTTTTGGTGATGGTACTCACTGTTTAAACATATTGCAAATGGACAAGAGTCACCAGCAAGTCACCGTCCATCAGTCAATTAGATATCATTCTGACAACAAACTGATACAAACTGACACTAAACCCACTTTTTCCAACTCGTTTAGTAGCCAACTATCACATACTTCAGAGGTGGCCCAAAATTCACAACGTCTTATGTTCAAACCATAAAAAAAACATAAAACACATAGTTATGTTCTAGCTGCGGGTCCATTTCTTATGTTATGTGTAGGCCTAGCTGAGGCGACCCCGAATCCCAAGTTTCGGCTCGATCGGTCATTTGGTGTCCGAGCAAAACCCTAATTGGTGCTGAAAATCCACTTTTTTCCATGACTTGCTACGGGTCCTTGAATGAGCTATCGGACCAAACGTTGGGGTCTGTCTATGGGCTGAGACGTCGCAATGCACCTAGTCTTGTGTCTCTGAGACATTTCTAAACGCCGCCATTTTCGTAATGGTCAAAATGAATTGAAGTCATTGCAAATGTACGAAGCTGTTCGGTCCGAGAACCGTCTAGAGCCACGTAACTCACCACGCACTATCGACCTGAGGTGTAGAACAGGTTTCTAAAGTTTCGGAACTCTAGGTCTGACGGTTCTTTTTTAGCTCGAACAAAGCTAACTATTGGAGGCACTGTCTGTCTCTACAAAACCCCATACGCCCCTCCTTCCAAGTTGTGTGTCTGTGATTTAGTTTTCCTTTGAAATTTATGGGAAAATGACTGATTTACAGTTCATGGGGGTTGCCTAATCACACATATGAAGTTTTGGACAGATCTGACTTTTTAACCCTCGAAACAGCCCCTGAGACACCAATTATGGCACTTCCGGGTTGGCACAGGAAGCTATAAGTCAACACATATCCTCACTGAGGTATGCTGTTACAGAATCCTGAGTTTTAAGTCCTTACATTAAGAATTGACTGATTTACACAGGGGTTGAATGCACTATGTCTATCAAACTGCAGGCAGGTAATGGAAAACACTTTTAGGGTGATTTAACCACTTCCGGTTGATCCAGGAAGCTCAGAATCAACACAGGTAGACCTCATACTGGCCTGATGGACTGTTACCAAAGACAGGTTCATACGGCATTCATAACCCATAGGCTTCAGGTTGAATTTAGGGGTGCAGGCAATGTATTCCTATGGGGAGAGAAGTCAATGCAAACTTTGAAGTAAACACCTTCTTTTAACTATTAAGGGTTAATGCCACACGGTCAAGGTTAGGCTTGCACGGATCGGGAGGACCTTAGGAACGTACCTGAGGTCGAATTGTGCTTCTCACCCTAACGGTTTCTCTCACTGTCACCCAAAAGCAAATGACATTGAGGGCCAGGCTTAATTTTGGTTCTGCTTTTTTCAAGGTCACTGCACTCAGAGCGAGCTACGGTCAAGCGGGGCGTCTCGTTGAACTCGGCACAGTCTGGAGACTATGGTGATGCCATTTTTTGTGTTGATTTCAGAATGCCATTTTGGTGAAGGTCCTCTCCGTTAAAACATATTGCTAATGTAGAAAAGTCAACTAGCAAGTCAGTGTCCACTAGTCAATTAGATGTCATTCTGACACCAAACTGATACCAATTGACACCAAACCCACTTTTTTAGGCTTTTGTGTCTTTGCACCGCACTTTGTCACTCCATCCTTGCTGTGTGTGTGTGTTTCTGTGTGTGTGTGTGTGAGAGAGAGCTTTTCTTTGACATCTGTTGGGAGAAATGACTGACTTACAGTTTATGGGGGTTGCCTAATCACACATATGAAGTTTTGAAAAGATCTGACCTTTTTAACCCTTGGAAACTGCCACTGTGACACCATTTAAGGCACTTCCGGTTGGCACAGGAAGCTATAAATAAACTCATATCATGATTTTGGTATGCCTTTACAGAATCCTGAGTTTGAAGTCTTTACGTTAAGAACTGAGTTATTTACGGAGGGTTTAGTGAGTGTGTGTTATTTCAGAAAATCAGAAAATCACATCGTCTCGCAGAGCTCCGCAGCACACTTTAAAAAGATTCGTAAGAAAACCCTGCAACTGGATCTGTAACCGTTGAAAAAAAACACCTATCCGTGAACATCACCTAGGTGTCGTTGTACGATTTCTCTTAAATGACGATAGATAAATGGCTGGTTCTTTTTTTATTGACACCGGAGGCTCCTTGACTTTGACGTGAAGTGGAAAAAATAATTTCTCTATTTTCATTTTGGACCTTTAATCCCAGATGAATGGCCATAACTCAAAACCGTTGAGGCCTAGACGCCATCTTGTTCGGGGCCAACTGCCCATTATGCCGCGCTACGCTCACCGAGTTTCGGCTTCTAAATATTTTCAGTTTTCGAGATAAGGCCCTGGCCGTGAATCGTGATGTTTTGTCCAATACCAATATGATTGCTTATGCCCTCTTTGGGAATTTCCGGACGGCGGAAAAAATGACCTAAATCTTATTATTTTTGTAAAACGGAAACCGAATGTCCAACAAAGTTCATTTGATGACTTCTGGTAGGTCCGCCCTGCCGCTCGGTCCGACGCCGTCCATGAATTTTACAAACGATTTTCAGACTTCTAGTAAGGGACCGTACATTTGCAATATGGACTTTCTCACTAACCATACAGGTACTGCCAAAATCTTCCCTTAAGGTATGTGAGTCACACTCATTGGGAGACGACATTGACCAGAGAGTTCTCATGCAGGCTCACACGCACGCACACACACACACACACACACACCTCACTCACTCACTCACTCACCACTCACTCACTCACCACCACCACTCACTCACCACTCACCACCACCTCACTCACCACTCACTCACTCACTCACCACTCACCACACACACACACACACACACACACACACACACACACACACACACACACACACACACAAACATTCACCTTTTAGATTCTATCGTTTTCATTAGCGGTGAAACTTAAACATTCCGCTACGGGGCTAGACGGCGCCCCTTCTCCTCCTCTTCCTCTTCTCTCTCTTCCCTCTTCCTCCTCCTCCTCCTCTCCTCCTCCTGCCATCCCTCCTCCCTCCACCTCCTCTCCTCATCCTGCCATCCTCCTCCTCTCCTCCTCCTCCTCATCCTCTCCCTCCTCCTCCTCTCTCCTCCTCTCCTCATCCTCCCCTCCCCTCCCTCCTCTCCTCCCCCTCTCTCCTCACCTCCCCTCCCTCCTCTACTCCCCTCCTCCCCCTCCTCCCTCCCTCATCCTCCCCTCCTATTCCCTCTTCTCCCCATCCTCCCTCCTCCTCCTCTCCACTCCTCCTCCCTCTACTCCCCTCCTCACCTCCCTCCTCCTCTACTCCTCCTCCCCTTCTCTTCCTCCCCTCCCTCTCTTCCTCCCCCATCCTCTCCTCTCTTCCCTCCCCCTCTCCCCATCCTCCCCTCCTCCTCCTCATCCTCCCCTCCTCCTCCTCCTCATCCTCCCTCCCTCCTCCTCCTCCCCCTCCTCCCTCCTCCCCTCCTCTCTACTCATCCTCCCCTCCTCCTCCTCCTCATCCTCCCCTCCTCCTCATCACTCCTCCCTCTTCCTCTAGTCTACTGTCTTGGGAGGTTTGTGCAGGAATGTGACTATCCCTGGTTTCCATTTCTGCTTTATCCTACAACTTCTTGTTGTGGTTTGGAGTATAAATTAGGAAACACGCACAGATGCACGCGCGCAAACACGCAAACACACACACACACACACACACACACACACACACACACACACACACACACATTAGGCACATACATCACAGACACACAGACACACAGACACACAGACACACACTAGGATTGGGAATACTACTGGTTGTGGTTTGTTTGCAGCAGATGTTTTGGAGGCGAACCTTTATATCCTGTTTGTGTGTTTCTAATTACGTGTGTGTGTGTGTGTGTGTGTGTGTGTGTGTGTGTGTGTGTGTGTGTGTGTGTGTGTGTGTGTGTCCTGTCCCATCAACAGTCGCCCTGCTCTGATGGGTCCTGGAATGATCCCAGTCTGATTGTCCTCAAAGCAAAACAAAATGCTGAAGAATACATCTGGGGAAAGAGAGAGAGAGAGTTGAATGCAAAGCAAGTGTCTGGGATTAGGAATACATCTGGGATTAGGAATACATCTGGGATTAGAATACATCTGGCAGTAGGAATACATCTTGGATTAGGAATACATCTGGGATTGGGAATAAATCTGGTATTGGGAATACATCTGGGATTGGGATGGGATTAGGGAATACATCTGGGATTGGGAATACACATACATCTGGGATTAGGAATACATCTAGGGATTGCATCTGGGATTGGGAAATGGGATTGGGAATACAGGATTGGGAATACATCTGGGATTGGGAATATCATCTGGGATTGGGAATACATCCTCTGGTATTGGGAATACATGGGATTGGGAATATCTGGGATTGGGAATACATCTGGGATTACATCTGGGATTGGGAATACATCTGGGATTAGGAATACATCTGAGATTGGGAATACGTCTGGTATTGGGAATACATCTGGGATTGGGAATACATCTGGGATTGGGAATACATCTGGGATTAGGAATACATCTGGGATTAGGAATACATCTGGGATTGGGAATATATCTGGGATTGGGAATAAATCAGAGATTGGGAATACGTCTGGTATTGGGAATACATCTGGGATTGGGAATACATCTGGGATTAGGAATAAATCGGGGATTGGGAATACATCTGGGATTGGGAATACATCTGGGATTAGGAATACATCTGGGATTAGGAATAAATCGGGGATTGGGAATACATCTGGGATTAGGAATACATCTGGGATTGGGAATACATCTGGGATTAGGAATACATCTGAGATTGGGAATACGTCTGGTATTGGGAATACATCTGGGATTGGGAATACATCTGGGATTGGGAATACATCTGGGATTATAGAATACATCTGGGATTAGGAATACATCTGGGATTGGGAATACATCTGGGATTGGGAATAAATCAGAGATTGGGAATACGTCTGGTATTGGGAATACATCTGGGATTGGGAATACATCTGGGATTGGGAATACATCTGGGATTAGGAATACATCGGGGATTGAGAATACATCTGGGATTAGGAATACATCGGGGGATTAGATTGGGAATACATTGGGGATTGGGAATACATCGGGGATTGAGAATACATCTGGGATTGGGAATACATTGGGGATTCGGGATTGGGAATACATCTGGGGGATTGATTGGGAATACAATACATCTGGGAATACATCTGGGATTGGGAATTGGGGGAATACATCGGGATTGGGAATACATCTGGGATTAGGAATTGGGAATACATCTGGGATTGGGAATACATCTGGGATTGGAATACAATACATCTGGGATTGGGAATACATCTGGGATTGGGAATACATCTGGGATTGGGAATACATCTGGGATTGGGAATACATCTGGGATTGGGAATACATCTGGGAATACATCTAGGGATTGGGAATACATCTGGGATTGGGAATACATCATCTGGGATTGGGAATACATCTGGGATTGGGAATACATCTGGGGGATTGGGATTGGGAATACATCTGGGATTGGGAATACATCTGGGATTGGGAATACATCTGGGATTGGGAATACACATCTGGGATTAGGAATACATCTGGGATTAGGAATACATCTGGGATTGGGAATACATCTGGGATTGGGAATACATCTGGAATACATAGGGAATACATCTGGGATTGGGAATACATCTGGGATTGGGAATACATCTGGGATTGGGAATACATCTGGGATTAGGAATACATCTGGGATTAGGAATACATCTGGGATTAGAATACATCTGGGGAATACATCTGGGATTAGGGGAATACATCTGGGATTGGGAATACATCTGGGATTAGGAATACATCTGGGATTGGGGGAATACATCTGGGATTGGGAATACATCTGGGATTAGGAATACATCTGGGATTAGGAATACATCTGGGATTAGGAATACATCTGGGATAGGATCTGGGATTAGGAATACATCTGGGATTAGAACATCTGGGATTGGGAACACATCTAGGAATACATCTGGGATTAGGAATTACATCTGGGATTACATCTGGATTAGGAACACATCTGATTAGGAATACATCTGGGATTGGGAATACATCTGGGATTATTGGGAATACATCTGGGATTAGGAATACATCTGGACAGAAACATCTGGGATTGTCATCTGGGATTAGGTTTGATTAGGAATACATTGTTTCTGGGATTAGGAATACATCTATTTAAATAACATCTGGGATTGGGAATAATGTAATAAATAAATATGTTTTAGGAATACATCTGGGATTGGGAATACATCTGGGATTCATCATTGGGAATACATCTGGGATTGAATACATCTGGGATTGGAATACATCCTGGGATTAGGGAATACATCTGGGATTAGGAATATCACCTCTGGGATTAGGAATACACCCTGGGATTAGGAATATTACTGGGATTGGGAATACATCTAGAGTTAAAGGAATACATCCCAGGCATCTACCACATCAGAGCTACAGAGGACATCACAAAATGATTGGAATACATCTGGGATTGAATGTTATATGGGTTGGAATACATTATGAATTACCTTACATCTGGGATTAGGGAATACATCTGGGTAGGAATCACCATATTGACTGAAAAGTGTCTATTCTTCTGGCATTTAGGACATATAATGTAATAAGATTTCTGATGCTTTCACATCTGGGATTGGGAATACATCTGGGATTGGGAGAGAAACAGAGAGAGGAACAAAATCTGGGAGAGATCTGGGATTAGAATACATCTATTAGAGATTAGAATACATCTGGGATTAGATCTGGGAGATCTGGGAGAGAGAGAGAGAGAGAGAGAGAGAGAGAGAGAAGGAATAAAGGAGTGTTTGTATGGTAGAGATCATCTGGGCTGTGTCTAGGTCTATGATTAGGTCTGGTTTGGGAGTTTGTTTCTGTCTCTGTGATGCTGGAGGGGCTATGGAGAGGATCTGGGGGGGAGAGGGAGAGGGAGAGGGAGAGAGAGGGACAGAGACTGGGGTTTTATCCCAAATAATGCTGGGCCAACAAGAACCAGAAGCCAAAAGAGAGAGGGATGGAGGCCTCTGGAGGAGAAGAGATTAGGAATACATCTGGACAGAAAAGTGTCTCAGGTTTGTGGAATTTCTTAATTTATTTAAATAAGTTTATTGGGCAGAGGATCCCTGAATCACATCACCCTGGCATAACAAAACAACAGATCACCACAAACAACTACATTATAATTAACATTTATTCCATATTGGCCTAGAGATTTCAATATGGTGTGCTGTATCTCTCATAAGGTCTCTCTGTCTGGCGTTATCCCAATAATCTGTCTCTGAGGGAGAAGAGAGGATTTAGAGGTCTCTGGGCTCTCTCTCTACACCCAAACTCGCTCTCTCGCTCTCACTCTGCTCTCTGGCTCTCTCTCTCTCTCGCTCTCCCCTCGCCTCTGGCTCTGCCCCCCTGCTCCTGCCTTCCTTGCCCCATGCCCTCTCTGCTCTCTCCTAACAGTATAAAAGGCGAACACATGAGGAGAAGGGAAGAGATGGAGGGAGAAGGGAAGGGGGTGGAGGAGGAAAGGGCTGGAGGGGGAGAAGGGAAGGGGGGTGGAGGAGGGAAGAGATGGGGGTGGAAGGGATGGAGGGGTGGAGGAGGGAAGAGATGGGAGGGAGAAGGAAGGGGGTGTGGAGGAGGGAAGAGATGGAGGGAGAATGGAAGGGGGGTGGAGGAGGGAAGGGCTGAGGGGAGAAGGGGAAGGGGTGTGGAGGAGGGAAGAGATGGAGGGGAGAATGGAAAGGGGGTGGAGGAGGGAAGGGCTGAGGAGAAGGAAGGTGTGGGAGGGAGGGAAGAGATGGAGGGGAGAATGGAAGGGGGGGTGGAGGAGGGAAGGGCTGGAGGGGAGAAGGGAAGGGGGTGGAGGAGGGAAGAGATGGAGGGGTGGAAGGGATGGAGGGGTGGAGGAGGGAAGAGATGGAGGGAGAAGGGAAGGGGTGGAGGAGGGAAGAGATGGAGGGGAGAAGGGAAGGGGCGGGGAGGAGGAAGAGATGGAGGGGAGAAGGAAGGGGGTGGAGGAGGGAAGGGCTGGAGGGGAGAAGGGAAGGGGTGGGAGGAGGGAAGAGATGGAGGGGAGAAGGGAAGGGGGGTGGAGGAGGGAAGGGCTGGAGGGGAGAAGGGAAGGGGTGGAGGAGGAAGAGATGGAGGGTGGAAGGGATGGAGGGATGGAGGAGGGAAGAGATGGAGGGAGAAGGGAAGGGGGATGGAGGAGGGAAGAGATGGAGGGAGAAGGGAAGGGGGTGGAGGAGGGAAGAGATGGAGGGAGAAGGGAAGGGGCGTGGAGGAGGGAAGAGATGGGAGGGAGAAGGGAAGGGGGTGGAGGAGGGAAGAGATGGAGGGGAGAAGGGAAGGGGGTGGGAGGAGGGAAGAGATGGAGGGAGAAGGGAAGGGGGTGGGAGGAGGGAAAGATGGAGGGGAGAAGGGAAGGGGGTGGAGGAGGGAAGAGATGGAGGGGAGAAGGGGGGTGGAGGAGGAAGATGGAGGGGAGAAGGGGGTGGAGGAGGGAAGGGATGGGGGTGGAAGGGATGGAGGGGTGGAAGGGATGAGGGTGGAAGTGGGGTGGAGGAGGGAAGGGATGGAGGGGTGGAAGGGATGGAGGGGTGGAAGGGAAGGGGGTGGAGGAGGGAAGAGATGGAGGGGTGGAAGGGATGGAGGGGTGGAGGAGGGAAGAGATGGAGGGAGAAGGGAAGTGGGGTGGAGGAGGGAAGAGATGGAGGAGGGAAGGGATGCAGGGGTGGAAGGGAAGGGGGGTGAAGGGGAGGGAAGAGATGGAAGGTGGAAGGGATGGAGGGGTGGAGGAGGGAAGGGATGGAGGGGTGGGAGGAGGGAAGGGATGGAGGGGTGGGAAGGGGGGTGGAGGAGGAAGGGGATGGAGGGGTGGAAGGGGGGTGGAGGAGGGAAGGGATAGAGGGGTGGAAGGGATGGAGGGGTGGAGGAGGGAAGAGATGGAGGGGTGGAAGGGATGGAGGACTGGAGGGATGGAGGGGGTGGAGGAATTGTTATAATAATGTAATCAACTTCCTATAGTTGCTTTTCAACTAAAAAATAATCTCTAAGTGCTTGAAAAACAAACAAAGAAGAATGAAATAGTAGCAGTATATAATAGAGTCTGGATCTCCTGCCAGAGGTTTGAGTCTCAACAGATGGAGAGAGGGGAAATACACAGCTTAAGGAGGGGAGGAGGTCAACAGGGAGGCAGGGAGGCAGGCAGGAGGCAGGGAGGAGGGAGGGAGGCATGGAGGAAGGGGAGGCAGGCAGGGAGGCAGGGAGGGAGGCAGGGAGGGAGGCAGGGAGGCAGGCAGGGGAGGCAGGGAGGCAGGCAGGGAGGCAGGGAGGGAGGGAGGCAGGGAGGCAGGGGAGGCAGGCAGGGAGGGAGGCAGGGAGGGAGGCAGGGAGGCAGGGAGGCAGGCAGGGAGGCAGGGAGGCAGGCAGGGAGGCAGGGAGGGAGGGAGGCAGGGAGGCAGGGGGAGGGAGGGAGGGAGGCAGGGAGGAGGGAGGCAGGGGAGAGAGGGGGAGGCAGGGAGGCAGCAGGGAGGGAGGGAGGGAGGCAGGGAGGCAGGCAGGGAGGGGGAGGGAGGGAGGCAGGCAGGGAGGGAGGGGGAGGGGAGGAGGCAGGAGGCATGGAGGAGGGAGGGAGAGCAGGGAGGGAGGGAGGCAGGAAGGAGAGAGGGAGGAGCAGGGAGGGAGGAGGCAGGGGAGGGAGGGGAGGGAGGCAGGAAGGCAGGGAGGCAGGGGAGGCAGGAGGGAGGCAGGGAGGCAGGGAGGAGGGAGTGGGAGGCAGGAGGGGGAGGTGAGGGGCAAAAGGAGGGAAAGGGAGGGAGGGGAGGCAGGAGGCAGGAGGGAGGGGAGGCAGGGAGGGAGAGGGAGGGAGGAGGGAGGGGAGGGAGGGAGGCAGGAGGGAGGCAGGGAGGCAGAGAGGAGGGAGGGAGGCAGAGGAGGGAGGGAGGCAGGGAGGCAGGGAGGCAGGGAGGGAGGCAAGGAGGGAGGAGGCAAGGAGGCAGGAAGGGAGGGAGGCAGGGAGGCAAGGAGGCAGGGGGAGGCAGGGAGGATGGAGGGGGAGGGAGGCAGGAGGGAGGGGGAGGGATGGGGTGAGGGGGGAGGGAGGGAGGGAGGGAGGGAGGGAGGGAGGAGGAGGGAGGCAGGCAGGCAGGCAGGCAGGCAGGGGAGGGTGCGAGAGGGAGGGTGGGAGGGAGGGAGGCAGGGAGGGAGGAGGAGGCAAGGAGGAAAGGAGGCAGAAAGGGGAGGGAGGGGGGAGGGAGGCAGGGGAAGCAGTGGGGGGAGGGAGGCAGGCAGGCAGGGGAGGGAAACAGGGAGGATGAGGCAAGGAAGCAGGGAGGGAGGGGTGGGAGGGGAGGCAAGGAGGAAGGGGGGTCAAGGAGGCAGGGAGGGAGGGGGGAGGCAAGGAGGGAGGGAGGCAGGAAGGAAGGGAGGGAGGGAGGCAAGGAGGGAGGCAAGGAGGCAAGGAGGCAGGGAGCGAGGGAGGGAGGCAAGGAGGAAAGGGAGGCAGAAAGGGGAGGGAGGGAGGGAGGCAGGGAAGCAGGGGGGTAGGGAGGGAGGCAGGCAGGCAGGGAGGGAAACAGGGAGTGATGGAGGCAAGGAAGCAGGGAGGAGGGTGGGAGGGAGGCAGGAGGAAGGGGGGTCAAAGGGAGGCAGGGAGGGAGGGCGGGAGGCAAGGAGGGGAGGGAGGCAGGAAGGGGAAGGGAGTGGGAGGGAGGCAAGGAGGGAGGCAAGGAGGCAAGGAGGCAATGAGCGAGGGAGGGAGGGAGGCAGGCAGGCAAACACACACAGGACTTTGGATCTGTTGGGGCGGTATGGAAACTGGAGTGGGGTCTAGGATGTCTGGGATGATGGCCATAACCAGCCTCTCAAACCACTTCATGAAGACAGATGTGAGTGCTACAGGGTGCTAGTTATTGTGGCATGAAGCCTTAGAGGTCTTAGGAAACAGGACGATAGTAGTCAGTTTGAGACATGTGGGCATTACAGCCTGGGACAAGGAGAGGTTGAAGATGCCTATGAAGATGAGGAGGCTCTGTTGTTGTTGAAATATGAAATGCATGGAGTTCATCTGGTAGAGAGGCGTTAGTTAAGCAGATCACGGTCTTCCTCTGTAATCACTAATGGGCTGTAAACCCATTGAGCCAAGGAGGCGTCAGAACGCAGTTTGTTCCTTGTTCCACTTTATTTCCCTTTTTGCTCCTTTGATGCTGCTGAAGTCAAACAGAACTTACACTTGTCACAAAGCTAATAGCCTCGGGGTTATAAACTAAAGTTTGGTGGAGGGGTGGCATGCTCTGGTTTGGCCAACTATAAAGTTTGGTGGAGTGTTGGCTGTGGTAGCCTCGGTTGTCTGGGATAGATCTGTGTGTGTGGCAGCCTTGGGGTTGGCCAACTGTAAAGTTTGGGGGAGGCCGACTGTCTGTGATATCTCTGTGTGTGTGGTGGTGCCTTGGGGTTGGCCAACTGTAAAGTTTGGGGAGGCCGACTGTCTGTGATATCTCTGTGTGTAGCCTGGAGTTGGCCAACTGTAAAGTTTGGTGGAGGCCGACTGTCTGTGATATCTCTGTGTGTGTGGTAGCTCGGGTTGGCCAACTGTAAAGTTTGGTGGAGGCCGACTTTGTCTGTGATATCTCTGTGTGTGTGGTAGCCTCGGGGTTGGCCAACTGTAAAGTTTGGGAGGCCGACTGTCTGTGATATCTCTGTGTGTGGTAGCCTCGGGGTTGGCCAACTGTAAAGTTTGGTGGAGGACGACTAATGGTCTGGGGCTGTTTTTCATGATTCGGACCTTAGTTCCAGTGAAGGGAAATTCTTAATGCTACAACATACAAAGACATTCTAGACGATTCTGTGTTTCCAACTTTGTGGCAACAGTTTGGGAAAATGCCCTTTCCTGTTTCAGCATGACAATGCACCCGTGCACAAAGAGAGGTCCATACAGAACTGGTTTGTCGAGATCGATGTGGAAGAACTTGACTGGCTGGGCACAGAACCCTGACCTCAACCCCGTCGCACATCTTTGGGATGAATTGAAGGCCGACTGCGACTCCACCGCCAACATCAGTGTCCGACCTCACTAATGCTTTTGTGGTTGAATGAACCAAGTCCACAGCAATGTTCTACATCTAGTGGAAAGCCTTCCCAGAAGAGTGGAGGCTGTTATAGCAGCAATGTTCCAACATCTAGTGGAAAAACCTTTCCAGAAGAGTGGAGGCTGTTATAGCAGCAATGTTCCAACATCTTGTGGGAAAGCCTTCCCAGAAGAGTGGAGGCTGTTATAGCAGCAATGGTCCTACATCTAGTGGAAAGCCTTCCCAGAAGAATAGGCTGTGAGCATCAAATGGTCCCAATCTAGTGGAAAGCCTTCCTAGAAGAGTGAGGCTGCTAGCAGCAATGGTCCTACATCTAGTGGAAAGCCTTCCCAGAAGAGCGGGATGAATAACTTACCAGCAGCAATGTTCCTGCTCAAGTCGATCCTTGTGTGTAACCCCCTGTGTGTGTCCCTGTGTGTCTGTCACCCTGTGTGTGTCCCCCTGTCCTGTGTCCCGTGTGTGTGTGTCCCCTGTCACTCCTCCCTCTAGGAATAACCAGATATCCCTCCCCACCCCTCTCCCCTCATCCCCTCTCTTCTCCCTCACTCTCCCCTCACACCCTCTCCCTCTCCCCTCCCCCTCTCCCCTCTCCTCTCCCCCCCACCCTCTCCCTCAACCTCACCCCTCTCCCCTCCCCTCACCCTCACCCTCTCCCCTCTCCTCCTCAACCCTCTCCCCTCCTCCCTCTCTCCCCTCTCCCCCTCCCTCAACCCCTCACCCCCTCTCCTCTCCCCCTCTCCCCTCTCCTCTCCCCTCACCCTCTCCTCTCCCCCTCTCCCCTCTCCCCTCACCCCCTCCTCCCCTCTCCCCCTCCCCCTCCACCCCTCTCCTCTCTTCTCCTCCTCTCCCCCTCACCCCCTCACCCCCTCTCCTCTCCTCCCCCCTCTCCCTCTCCCCTCTACCCCCCTCACTCCCTCTCCTCTCCCCCCTCTCCTCCTCCCTCTCTCCCCTCTCCCCTCACCCTCACCCTCTCCTCTCCCCCCTCCCTCTCCCTCACCCTCTCCTCTCCCCTCAACCTCACCTCTCCTCACCCCCTCTCCTCTCCCTCTCCTCTCCTCACCCTCTCCCCTCAACCCTCACCCTCTCCTCTCCCCTCTCCCCTCCCCTCACCCTCTCCCCTCTCCCCTCACCCCCTCTCCCCTCTCCTCTCCCCTCTCTTCTCCCCCCTCTCCTCTCCCTCCCCCTCTCCTGCCTCCCACCCTCCCCTCCCCTCTCCCCCTCCCCACCCCTCTCCCTCTCCTCACCCTCACCCCTCTCCTCTCCCCCTCTCCCCTCTCCCCTCACCCTCTCCCCTCTCCCTCTCTCCCTCACCTCTCCCCTCACCCTATTCCCTTGAGGTAATCAGAGTACCACCTCTCCCTCCTAACAAATCCATACTCCTTGTTCCTTGTCCTGCTCTTAACCCCACGACGAGTCACAATTAACCACCTCAGACGTGGCACCACAGAACAGGTCAAAGCATGATCACAGAACGGGCCCTTTTCCTAACCTTAGTCTGTACAGAGAATCAACGTAAATCCCATTCTCACTCCATTTTCTCTCCATACACTTAGAAAGGTCAGTGTGTCCTCTCTGTCACACTAACTATGCGTGGCATCTACCGTCCACTGTACCTCCACACAAACCAACTGTTGTCTATGAGTCACCTCCGGCCACTTGGTGAAGAGCTTGGCCCCATCTTGACTCGTTCTCAGCTTTAACCCTCATGTTGGTCAGTAGTACAAGGTTTGGGAGAATCAATCTAATTTCAACCATTTCTGTATCCACCAAACAGGTCAGTGGAGTGTGTGTGTAACCTCCCTTTAACCTCTTGAGTCACACACATGCCTCTCTGTCTTCCCATAGCCATGTTTACCATGTCCTGCCCAATCTGTCACAGAGCCTTCACAGTCCTACAGCTCCAGGGAGCTGGGGATGTGTTAGAGCCGCCTCAGCTCTCATGTGTGTTGGCTACAACTGAGCCTGGTTCAAGGTTACCGTAGCAACAGCCTCTGAGCCTGGTTCAAGGTTACCGTAGCAACAGCCTCTGAGCCTAGTTCAAGGTTGCCGTAGCAACAGTCTCTTGAGCCTGGTTCAGGTTACCGTAGCAACAGCCTCTGAGCCTGGTTCAAGGTTACCATAGCAACAGCCTCTGAGCCTGGTTCAAGGTTACTGTAACAGCTTCTGAGCCTGTTTCAAGGTTACTGTAGCAACAGCCTCTGAGCCTGGTTCAAGGTTACCCTAGCAACAGCATCTGAGCCTGGTTCAAGGTTACTGTGGCAACAGCTTCTGAGACTGGTTCAGGTTACCGTAGCAACAGCTTCTGAGCCTGGATTCAAGGTTAATGTATCAACAGCCTTCTGGAGCCTGGTTCAAGGCTTCCGTAGCAACAGCCTCTGAGCCTGGTTCAATGTTACTGTAGCAACTTGCGGATGTTCTCTGTAACTGTCCTTCTCTCTCTCTCTCTTCTCTCTCTGTCTCTCTGTCTCTCTCTCTGTCTCTCTCTCTCTGTCTTCTGTCTCTCTCTCTGTCTCTCTGTCTCTCTCTCTCTCTCTCTCTCTCTGTCTCTCTGTCTCTCTCTCTCTCTCTCTCTCTCTCTCTGTCTCTCTGTCTCTCTGTGTCTCTGTGTCTCTCTCTCTCTCTGTCTCTCTCTCTCTCTGCTCCTCTCTCTCTCTCTCTCTCTCTCTCTGTCTCTCTCTCTCTCTCTCTCTCTCTGTCTACTCTCTCTCTCTCTCTCTCTCTCTCTCCTTCTCTGTGAGTCAATAATACCACATACATAATATCACATAATATCACATACATAATATCACATAATATCCATACAACCTCACATACATAATATCACATAATACCACATACATAATATCACATAATACATACATAATATCACATAATACCACATACATAATATCACATAATATCACATACATAATATCACATAATATCACATACATAATACCACATAATACCATACATAATATCACATAGATAATACATACATAAATTATCATACATAATATCACATACATAATATCCACATAATATCACATACATAATATCACATAATACCACATACATAATACCACATATACATAATATCACATACATAATATCACATACATAATATCACATACATACATAATAATACCACATACATATTATCATAATATCACATAATATCACATAATACCACATATAATATCACATACATATACATACATAATATCACATCATAATATACATAATACCACATACATAATATCACATACATAATATCACATACATAATATCACATACATAATCATACATAATATCACATAATATCACATAATATCACATAATACCATACATAATATCACATACATAATACATACATAATATCACATAATATCACATAATATCACATACATAATACCACATAATATCACATACATAATACCACATAATATCACATACATAATACCACATAATATCACATACATAATACCACATAATATCACATACATAATACCACATAATATCACATACATAATACCACATACATAATATCACATAATAATATACATAATATCACATAATATCACATAATACCACATAATACCACATAATATCACGCAATAATACCACATAATATCATACATAATACACCATAATACACATACATAATACATACATAATATCACATAATATCACATAATACCACATACATAATACCACATAATATCACATACATAATATCACATAATATCACATAATATCACATACATAATATCACATACATAATATCCAAATAATATCACATACATAATATCACATAATATCACATAATATCACATACATAATACATACATAATATCACATACATAATACCACATACATAATATCACATAATATCATACATAATATCACATAATACCACATACATAATACCACATACATAATACCACATAATATCACATACATAATACCACATAATATCACATACATAATACCACATAATATCACATACATAATATCACATACATAATATCACATAATACCACATACATAATATCACATAATACCACATACATAATATCACATACATAATATCCATAATACATACATAATATAATATACATAATATCACATACATAATACCACATACATAATATCACATACATAATATCACATAATACCACATACATAATATCACATACATAATATCACATAATACCACATACATAATATCACATAATATCACATACATAATATCACATAATACCACATACATAATATCACATAATACCACATACATAATACCACATAATATCACATACATAATATCACATAATATCACATACATAATATCACATACATAATACATAATATCATAATATCACATAATATCACATACATAATATCACATAATACCACATATAATATCACATAATGCCACACCCATATCACATAATACCACATACATAATACCACATATAATACCACATATCATAATACCACATACATAATACCACATAATATCACATACATAATACCACATACATAATATCACATAATACCACATACATAATATCACATAATATACATAATATCACATAATACCACATACATAATATCACATAATACCACATAATAACCACATACATAATACCACATAATATCACATAATACCACATACATAATATCATAATATCACATACATAATATCACATAATACCACATACATAATATCACATAATACTCATACATAATATCACATAATATCACATAATATCACATACATATCACATAATATCACATACATAATATCACATAATACCACATACATAATATCACATAATACATACATAATACCACATATAATATCACATAATATCACATATAATATACATATAATATCATATAATATCACATACATAATATCACATACATAATATCACATAATACCACATACATAATATCACATAATACCACATACATAATACCACATACATAATATCACATACATAATATCACATAATACCACATACATAATATCACATAATACCACATACATAATATCACATAATATCACATACATAATACCACATACATAATATCACATAATACCACATACATAATATCACATAATACATAATATCACATACATAATATCACATACATAATATCACATACATATCACATACACATAATATAATATCCACATAATATCACATAATATCACATACATAATATCATAATACCATACATAATATCACATACATAATATCACATAATACCACATACATAATACCACATACATAATACCACATACATAATACCACATAATACCACATACATAATATCACATAATACCACATACATAATATCACATACATAATACCACATACATAATATCACATAATATCACATACATAATACCACATAATACCACATAATACCACATACATAATACCACATAATATCACATACATAATATCACATAATATCACATAATACCACATAATACCACATAATACCACATAATATCACATAATACCACATACATAATACCACATAATACCACATACATAATATCACATAATACCACATACATAATATCACATAATACCACATACATAATATCACATAATATCACATACATAATACCACATAATACCACATAATACCACATACATAATACCACATAATATCACATACATAATATCACATAATATCACATAATACCACATAATACCACATAATATCACATAATATCACATACATAATACCACATAATATCACATACATAATATCACATAATATCACATAATACCACATAATACCACATAATATCACATAATATCACATACATAATATCACATACATAATATCACATACATAATATCACATAATATCACATACATAATACCACATACATAATATCACATAATATCACATACATAATATCACATAATATCACATAATACCACATAATACCACATAATACCACATAATATCACATAATACCACATATATAATACATAATATCACATAATATCACATAATATCACATAATGCCACATAATATCACATAATACATACATAATGCCACATAATATCACATACATAATATCACATAATATACATAATACATATCACATATTACCACATACATAATACCACATAATATCACATAATATCACATAATATCACATACATAATACCACATATCACATACATAATACATAATATCACATAATACCACATACATAATACCACATAATATCACATACATAATACCACATCACATAATATCACATAATATCACATACATAATATCACATACATAATATCACATACATAATACCACATAATATCACATAATACCACATACATAATACCACATAATATCACATACATAATATCACATAATATCACATAATACCACATAATACCACATAATATCACATAGATAATACCACATAATATCACATAATACCACATACATAATACCACATAATATCACATACATAATATCACATAATACCACATAATACCACATACATAATATCACATACATAATATCACATACATAATATCACATACATAATATCACATACATAATATCACATACATAATATCACATAATACCACATACATAATATCACATACATAATATCACATACATAATATCACATAATATCACATACATAATATCACATACATAATATCACATACATAATATCACATACATAATATCACATACATAATATCACATAATATCACATAATACCACATAATATCACATAATACCACATACATAATACCACATAATATCACATACATAATATCACATAATATCACATAATACACATACATAATACCACATAATATCACATACATAATACCACATAATATCACATAATATCACATAATATCACATACATAATATCACATACATAATATCACATACATAATACCACATAATATCACATAATACCACATACATAATACCACATAATATCACATACATAATATCACATAATATCACATAATACCACATAATACCACATAATATCACATACATAATACCACATAATATCACATAATACCACATAATATCACATACCTTAATATCACATAATATCACATAATACCACATACATAATACCACATAATATACATACATAATATCACATAATACCACATACATATTATCACATACATAAATAATACATAATACCAATATCACATACATAATACCACATAATATCACATACATAATACCACATAATATCACATAATACCACATACATAATATCACATAATACCACATACATAATATCACATAATACCACATACATAATATCACATAATACCACATACATAATATCACATACATAATACCACATAATATCACATACATAATACCACATAATATCACATACATAATACCACATACATAATATCACATAATACCACATACATAATATCACATAATATCACATACATAATATCACATAATACCACATACATAATATCACATAATACCACATACATAATATCACATACATAATATCACATAATATCACATACATAATATCACATAATATCACATACATAATACCACATACATAATATCACATAATATCACATACATAATATCACATAATATCACATACATAATATCACATAATACCACATACATAATATCACATAATACCACATACATAATACCACATAATATCACATACATAATATCACATAATACCACATACATAATATCACATAATACCACATACATAATATCACATACATAATATCACATAATACCACATACATAATATCACATACATAATATCACATAATACCACATACATAATACCACATACATAATACCACATACATAATATCACATACATAATATCACATAATACCACATACATAATACCACATACATAATACCACATAATATCACATACATAATACCACATACATAATATCACATAATATCACATACATAATATCACATAATACCACATACATAATATCACATACATAATATCACATAATATCACATACATAATATCACATAATACCACATACATAATATCACATAATACCACATACATAATATCACATAATATCACATACATAATATCACATAATACCACATACATAATATCACATACATAATATCACATAATACCACATACATAATATCACATACATAATATCACATAATATCACATAATACTACATATAATACCACATACATAATACCACATACATAATACCACATACATAATATCACATAATATCACATACATAATATCACATACATAATACCACATACATAATATCACATAATATCACATACATAATATCACATACATAATACCACATACATAATATCACATAATATCACATACATAATATCACATACATAATACCACATACATAATATCACATAATACCACATACATAATACCACATACATAATATCACATAATATCACATACATAATATCACATAATACCACATACATAATATCACATACATAATATCACATAATATCACATACATAATACCACATACATAATACCACATACATATAATACATACATATGCCATATTATCATATATATCATATACATAATATCACATAATATCACATACATAATACCACATAATATCACATATAATATACATAATACCACATAATATAATATCACATAATATCACATACATAATATCACACATAATACCACATACATAATATCACATAATATCACATATTACCACATATAATATCACATAATACCATACATAATATACATTGCCATAATATCACATACATAATACCACATACATAATAATACATAATATCACATAATACACACATACATATTATCACATACATAATATCACATACATATTATCACATATCACATAATATCACATACATAATATCACATAATATCACATACGTAATATCACATAATACCACATACATAATACATACATAATATCACATACATAATATCACACATAATACCACATACATAATATCACATATACATCATATAATATCAGCATATATTATCATATATTATCATATATATACATTGCACAATACATATATATCTATAATATCACATAAGTATAATACTACACACATATACATCATATATAATATCACATATAATATCGCTGGTTATAAGTACATGTAAATTGAAACGAAGTACAAC
>NC_088403.1:67083267-67128267 GCF_034236695.1 Oncorhynchus nerka
GTCAGAGAAACAAGATGATGTCCCACTGTCAGAGAAACAAGATGATGTCCCACTGTCAGAGAAAAGATGATGTCCCACTGTCAGAGAAACAAGATGATGTCCCACTGTCAGAGAAACAAGATGATGTCCCAGAGAGAACAAGATGATGTCCCACTGTCAGAGAAACAAGATGTCCCACTGTCAGAGAAACATGATGATGTCCCACTGTCAGAGAAACAAGATGATGTCCCACTGTCAGAGAAACAAGATGATGTCCCACTGTCAGAGAAACAAGATGATGTCCCACTGTCAGAGAAACATGATGTCCCACTGTCAGAGAAACAAGATGATGTCCCACTGTCAGAGAAACATGATGATGTCCCACTGTCAGAGAAACATGATGATGTCCCACTGTCAGAGAAACATGATGTCCCACTGTCAGAGAAACAAGATGATGTCCACTGTCAGATGATGTCCCACTGTCAGAGAAACAAGATGTCCCATGTCCATGATGTCCCACTGTCAGAGAAACATGAGAGAAACATGATGATGTCCCACTGTCAGAGAAACAAGATGATGTCCCACTGTCAGAGAAACAAGATGTCCCACTGTCAGAGAAACATGATGTCCCACTGTCAGAGAAACATGATGATGTCCCACTGTCAGAGAAACAATGATGTCCCACTGTCAGAGAAACAAGATGTCCCACTGCCAGAGAAACAAGATGTCCCACTGTCAGAGAAACATGATGTCCCACTGTCAGAGAAACAAGATGATGTCCCACTGTCAGAGAAACATGATGTCCCACTGTCAGAGAAACATGATGATGTCCCACTGTCAGAGAAACAAGATGATGTCCCACTGTCAGAGAAACATGATGTCCCACTGTCAGAGAAACAAGATGATGTCCCACTGTCAGAGAAACATGATGTCCCACTGTCAGAGAAACATGATGATGTCCCACTGTCAGAGAAACAAGATGATGTCCCACTGTCAGAGAAACAAGATGTCCCACTGTCAGAGAAACAAGATGATGTCCCACTGTCAGAGAAACAAGATGTCCCACTGTCAGAGAAACAAGATGTCCCACTGTCAGAGAAACAAGATGATGTCCCACTGTCAGAGAAACATGATGTCCCACTGTCAGAGAAACATGATGTCCCACTGTCAGAGAAACAAGATGATGTCCCACTGTCAGAGAAACAAGATGATGTCCCACTGTCAGAGAAACAAGATGATGTCCCACTGTCAGAGAAACAAGATGATGTCCCACTGTCAGAGAAACAAGATGTCCCACTGTCAGAGAAACAAGATGTCCCACTGTCAGAGAAACAAGATGTCCCACTGTCAGAGAAACAAGATGTCCCACTGTCAGAGAAACAAGATGATGTCCCACTGTCAGAGAAACAAGATGATGTCCCACTGTCAGAGAAACAAGATGATGTCCCACTGTCAGAGAAACAAGATGTCCCACTGTCAGAGAAACAAGATGATGTCCCACTGTCAGAGAAACAAGATGATGTCCCACTGTCAGAGAAACAAGATGATGTCCCACTGTCAGAGAAACAAGATGATGTCCCACTGTCAGAGAAACAAGATGATGTCCCACTGTCAGAGAAACAAGATGATGTCCCACTGTCAGAGAAACAAGATGATATCCCACTGTCAGAGAAACTAGATGTCCCACTGTCAGAGAAACAAGATGATATCCCACTGTCAGAGAAACAAGATGATGTCCCACTGTCAGAGAAACAAGATGTCCCACTGTCAGAGAAACAAGATGATGTCCCACTGTCAGAGAAACATGATGTCCCACTGTCAGAGAAACAAGATGATGTCCCACTGTCAGAGAAACAAGATGTCCCACTGTCAGAGAAACAAGATGATGTCCCACTGTCAGAGAAACAAGATGATGTCCCACTGTCAGAGAAACAAGATGATGTCCCACTGTCAGAGAAACATGATGTCCCACTGTCAGAGAAACAAGATGTCCCACTGTCCAAGATGACTGTCAGAGAAACAAGATGATGTCCCACTGTCAGAGAAACATGATGTCCCACTGTCAGAGAAACATGATGTCCCACTGTCAGAGAAACAAGATGTCCCACTGTCAGAGAAACAAGATGATGTCCCACTGTCAGAGAAACAAGATGATGTCCCACTGTCAGAGAAACAAGATGATGTCCCACTGTCAGAGAAACAAGATGATGTCCCACTGTCAGAGAAACCCACTGTCAGAGAAACAAGATGTCCCACTGTCAGAGAAACAAGATGATGTCCCACTGTCAGAGAAACAAGATGATGTCCCACTGTCAGAGAAACAATGATGTCCCACTGTCAGAGAAACAAGATGATGTCCCACTGTCAGAGAAACATGATGATGTCCCACTGTCAGAGAAACAAGATGTCCCACTGTCAGAGAAACATGATGTCCCACTGTCAGAGAAACAAGATGATGTCCCACTGTCAGAGAAACAAGATGTCCCACTGTCAGAGAAACATGATGTCCCACTGTCAGAGAAACATGATGTCCCACTGTCAGAGAAACAAGATGATGTCCCACTGTCAGAGAAACAAGATGATGTCCCACTGTCAGAGAAACAAGATGATGTCCCACTGTCAGAGAAACAAGATGTCCCACTGTCAGAGAAACAAGATGATGTCCCACTGTCAGAGAAACAAGATGATGTCCCACTGTCAGAGAAACAAGATGATGTCCCACTGTCAGAGAAACAAGATGATGTCCCACTGTCAGAGAAACAAGATGATGTCCCACTGTCAGAGAAACAATGATGTCCCACTGTCAGAGAAACAAGATGATGTCCCACTGTCAGAGAAACAAGATGATGTCCCACTGTCAGAGAAACAAGATGTCCCACTGTCAGAGAAACATGATGTCCCACTGTCAGAGAAACAAGATGATGTCCCACTGTCAGAGAAACAAGATGATGTCCCACTGTCAGAGAAACAAGATGTCCCACTGTCAGAGAAACAAGATGTCCCACTGTCAGAGAAACAAGATGATGTCCCACTGTCAGAGAAACATGATGTCCCACTGTCAGAGAAACATGATGATGTCCCACTGTCAGAGAAACATGATGTCCCACTGTCAGAGAAACAAGATGATGTCCCACTGTCAGAGAAACATGATGTCCCACTGTCAGAGAAACAAGATGTCCCACTGTCAGAGAAACAAGATGTCCCACTGTCAGAGAAACAAGATGATGTCCCACTGTCAGAGAAACATGATGTCCCACTGTCAGAGAAACATGATGTCCCACTGTCAGAGAAACAAGATGATGTCCCACTGTCAGAGAAACATGATGATGTCCCACTGTCAGAGAAACAAGATGATGTCCCACTGTCAGAGAAACAAGATGATGTCCCACTGTCAGAGAAACAAGATGATGTCCCACTGTCAGAGAAACAAGATGTCCCACTGTCAGAGAAACAAGATGTCCCACTGTCAGAGAAACATGATGTCCCACTGTCAGAGAAACAAGATGTCCCACTGTCAGAGAAACAAGATGTCCCACTGTCAGAGAAACATGATGTCCACTGTCAGAGAAACATGATGTCCCACTGTCAGAGAAACAAGATGTCCCACTGTCAGAGAAACAAGATGTCCCACTGTCAGAGAAACAAGATGTCCCACTGTCAGAGAAACAAGATGATGTCCCACTGTCAGAGAAACAAGATGATGTCCCACTGTCAGAGAAACATGATGTCCCACTGTCAGAGAAACAAGATGATGTCCCACTGTCAGAGAAACAATGATGTCCCACTGTCAGAGAAACATGATGTCCCACTGTCAGAGAAACAAGATGATGTCCCACTGTCAGAGAAACATGATGTCCCACTGTCAGAGAAACATGATGTCCCACTGTCAGAGAAACACCCACTGTCAGAGAAACATGATGTCCCACTGTCAGAGAAACAAGATGATGTCCCACTGTCAGAGAAACAAGATGTCCCACTGTCAGAGAAACAATGATGTCCCACTGTCAGAGAAACAAGATGATGTCCCACTGTCAGAGAAACATGATGTCCCACTGTCAGAGAAACAAGATGTCCCACTGTCAGAGAAACATGATGTCCCACTGTCAGAGAAACATGATGTCCCACTGTCAGAGAAACAAGATGTCCCACTGTCAGAGAAACATGATGTCCCACTGTCAGAGAAACAAGATGATGTCCCACTGTCAGAGAAACAAGATGATATCCCACTGTCAGAGAAACAAGATCCCACTGTCAGAGAAACAAGATGATGTCCCACTGTCAGAGAAACAAGATGTCCCACTGTCAGAGAAACAAGATGATGTCCCACTGTCAGAGAAACATGATGTCCCACTGTCAGAGAAACAAGATGATGTCCCACTGTCAGAGAAACAAGATGATGTCCCACTGTCAGAGAAACAAGATGATGTCCCACTGTCAGAGAAACAAGATGTCCCACTGTCAGAGAAACATGATGTCCCACTGTCAGAGAAACAAGATGTCAGAGAAACAAGATGATGTCCCACTGTCAGAGAAACAAGATGTCCCACTGTCAGAGAAACAAGATGATCCCACTGTGTCAGAGAAACAAGATGTCCATGTCCCACTGTCAGAGAAACAAGATGTCCCACTGTCAGTGTCCACTGTCAGAGAAACATGATGATGAGAAACAAGATGATGTCCCACTGTCAGAGAAACAAGATGATGTCCCACTGTCAGAGAAACAAGATGTCCCACTGTCAGAGAAACATGATGTCCCACTGTCAGAGAAACAGATGATGTCCCACTGTCAGAGAAACAAGATGTCCCACTGTCAGAGAAACATGATGTCCCACTGTCAGAGAAACAAGATGATGTCCCACTGTCAGAGAAACAAGATGATGTCCCACTGTCAGAGAAACATGATGTCCCACTGTCAGAGAAACATGATGTCCCACTGTCAGAGAAACATGATGTCCCACTGTCAGAGAAACATGATGTCCCACTGTCAGAGAAACAAGATGATGTCCATGATGTCCCACTGTCAGAGAAACAAGATGATGTCCCACTGTCAGAGAAACAAGATGATGTCCCACTGTCAGAGAAACAAGATGATGTCCCACTGTCAGAGAAACATGATGATGTCCCACTGTCAGAGAAACAAGATGTCCCACTGTCAGAGAAACATGATGATGTCCCACTGTCAGAGAAACATGATGTCCCACTGTCAGAGAAACATGATGTCCCACTGTCAGAGAAACAAGATGATGTCCCACTGTCAGAGAAACATGATGTCCCACTGTCAGAGAAACATGATGTCCCACTGTCAGAGAAACATGATGTCCCACTGTCAGAGAAACAAGATGTCCCACTGTCAGAGAAACAAGATGATGTCCCACTGTCAGAGAAACATGATGTCCCACTGTCAGAGAAACAAGATGTCCCACTGTCAGAGAAACAAGATGATGTCCCACTGTCAGAGAAACATGATGTCCCACTGTCAGAGAAACAAGATGATGTCCCACTGTCAGAGAAACATGATGTCCCACTGTCAGAGAAACAATGATGTCCCACTGTCAGAGAAACAAGATGATGTCCCACTGTCAGAGAAACAAGATGATGTCCCACTGTCAGAGAAACAAGATGATGTCCCACTGTCAGAGAAACATGATGTCCCACTGTCAGAGAAACAAGATGATGTCCCACTGTCAGAGAAACAAGATGTCCATGTCCCCCACTGTCAGAGAAACAAGATGATGTCCCACTGTCAGAGAAACAAGATGATGTCCCACTGTCAGAGAAACATGATGTCCCACTGTCAGAGAAACAAGATGATGTCCCACTGTCAGAGAAACAAGATGATGTCCCACTGTCAGAGAAACAAGATGATGTCCCACTGTCAGAGAAACAAGATGATGTCCCACTGTCAGAGAAACATGATGTCCCACTGTCAGAGAAACAAGATGATGTCCCACTGTCAGAGAAACATGATGTCCCACTGTCAGAGAAACATGATGTCCCACTGTCAGAGAAACATGATGTCCCACTGTCAGAGAAACATGATGTCCCACTGTCAGAGAAACATGATGATGTCCCACTGTCAGAGAAACAAGATGATGTCCCACTGTCAGAGAAACAAGATGATGTCCCACTGTCAGAGAAACATGATGTCCCACTGTCAGAGAAACAAGATGTCCCACTGTCAGAGAAACAATGATGTCCCACTGAAACATGATCCCACTGTCAGAGAAACAAGATGTCCCACTGTCAGAGAAACAAGATGATGTCCCACTGTCAGAGAAACATGATGTCCCACTGTCAGAGAAACAAGATGATGTCCCACTGTCAGAGAAACAAGATGATGTCCCACTGTCAGAGAAACATGATGTCCCACTGTCAGAGAAACATGATGTCCCACTGTCAGAGAAACAAGATGATGTCCCACTGTCAGAGAAACATGATGTCCCACTGTCAGAGAAACATGATGACTGTCAGAGAAACATGATGTCCCACTGTCAGAGAAACAAGATGTCCCACTGTCAGAGAAACATGATGTCCCACTGTCAGAGAAACATGATGTCCACTGTCAGAGAAACATGATGATGTCAAGATGTCCACTGTCAGAGAAACAAGATGATGTCCACTGTCAGAGAAACAAGATGATGTCCCACTGTCAGAGAAACATGATGTCCCACTGTCAGAGAAACATGATGTCCCACTGTCAGAGAAACAAGATGATGTCCCACTGTCAGAGAAACAACTGTCAGAGAAACATGATGTCCCACTGTCAGAGAAACATGATGTCCCACTGTCAGAGAAACAAGATGTCCCACTGTCAGAGAAACATGATGATGTCCCACTGTCAGAGAAACAAGATGTCCCACTGTCAGAGAAACAAGATGTCCCACTGTCAGAGAAACATGATGTCCCACTGTCAGATCATGTTTCTCTGACAGTGGGACATCATCTTGTTTCTCTGACAGTGGGACATCATCTCTGACAGTGGGACATCATTCTCTGACAGTGGGACATCATGTTTCAGTGGGACATCATCTGACAGTGGGACATCATCTTGTTTCTCTGACAGTGGGACATCATCTTGTGACAGTGGGACATCTTGTTTCTCTGACAGTGGGACATCATCTTGTTTCTCTGACAGTGGGACATCATCATGTTTCTCTGACAGTGGGACATCATCTGTTTCTCTGACAGTGGGACATCATGTTTCTCTGACAGTGGGACATCATGTTTCTCTGACAGTGGGACATCATTTTCTCTGACAGTGGGACATCATCTTTTCTCTGTTTCTCTGACAGTGGGACATCATCTTGTTTCTCTGACAGTGGGACATCATGTTTCTCTGACAGTGGGACATCTTGTTTCTCTGACAGTGGGACATCATCTTGTTTCTCTGACAGTGGGACATCATCTCTGACAGTTTCTTGTTTCTCTGACAGTGGGACATCATCTCTGACAGTGGGACATCATCTTGTTTCTCTGACAGTGGGACATCATGTTTCTCTGACAGTGGGACATCATCTTGTTTCTCTGACAGTGGGACATCATGTTTCTCTGACAGTGGGACATCATCTTGTTTCTCTGACAGGGGACATCATGTTTCTCTGACAGTGGGACATCATGTTTCTCTGACAGTGGGACATCATGTTTCTCTGACAGTGGGACATCATCTTGTTTCTCTGACAGTGGGACATCATCTCTGACAGTGGGACATCATGTTTCTCTGACAGTGGGACATCATGTTTCTCTGACAGTGGGACATCATGTTTCTCTGACAGTGGGACATCTCTCTGACAGTGGGACATCATCTTGTTTCTCTGACAGTGGGACATCATCTTGTTTCTCTGACAGTGGGACATCATCATGTTTCTCTGGCAGTGGGACATCTTGTTTCTCTGACAGTGGGACATCATGTTTCTCTGACAGTGGGACATCATCTTGTTTCTCTGACAGTGGGACATCATGTTTCTCTGACAGTGGGACATCATCTTGTTTCTCTGACAGTGGGACATCATCTTGTTTCTCTGTTTCTCTGACAGTGGGACATCATCTTGTTTCTCTGACAGTGGGACATCTTGTTTCTCTGACAGTGGGACATCATCTTGTTTCTCTGACAGTGGGACATCTTGTTTCTCTGACAGTGGGACATCATGTTTCTCTGACAGTGGGACATCATCTTGTTTCTCTGACAGTGGGACATCATCTGTTTCTCTGACAGTGGGACATCATCTTGTTTCTCTGACAGTGGGACATCATGTTTCACAGTGGGACATCATGTTTCTCTGACAGTGGGACATCATCTTGACAGTGGGACATCATCTCTGACAGTGGGACATCTTGTTTCTCTGACAGTGGGACATCATCTTGTTTCTCTGACAGTGGGACATCATCTTGTTTCTCTGACATCATCTTGTTTCTCTGACAGTGGGACATCATGTTTCATCATCATGTTTCTCTGACAGTGGGACATCATCTTGTTTCTCTGACAGTGGGACATCATCTTGTTTCTCTGACAGTGGGACATCATGTTTCTCTGACAGTGGGACATCATCTTGTTTCTCTGACAGTGGGACATCATGTTTCTCTGACAGTTCTCTCTGACAGTGGGACATCATCTGTTTCTCTGACAGTGGGACATCATCTTGTTTCTCTGACAGTGGGACATCATGTTTCTCTGACAGTGGGACATCATCTTGTTTCTCTGACAGTGGGACATCATGTTTCTCTGACAGTGGGACATCATCTTGTTTCTCTGACAGTGGGACATCATTGTTTCTCTGACAGTGGGACATCATGTTTCTCTGACAGTGGGACATCATCTCTGACAGTGTTTCTCTGACAGTGGGACATCATCTTGTTTCTCTGACAGTGGGACATCATGTTTCTCTGACAGTGTTGTTTCTCTGACAGTGGGACATCATGTTTCTCTGACAGTGGGACATCATCATGTTTCTCTGACAGTGGGACATCATGTTTCTCTTGTTTCTCTGACAGTGGGACATCATCTTGTTTCTCTGACAGTGGGACATCATCTTGTTTCTCTGACAGTGGGACATCTTGTTTCTCTGACAGTGGGACATCATGTTTCTGACATCATCTTGTTTCTCTGACAGTGGGACATCATCTTGTTTCTCTGACAGTGGGACATCACAGTGGGACATCATGTTTCTCTGACAGTGGGACATCATCTTGTTTCTCTGACAGTGGGACATCATGTTTCTCTGACATCATCTTGTTTCTCTGACAGTGGGACATCATGTTTCTCTGACAGTGGGACATCATCTTGTTTCTCTGACAGTGGGACATCATGTTTCTCTGACAGTGGGACATCATTGTTTCTCTGACAGTGGGACATCTTGGACAGTGGGACATCATGTTTCTCTGACAGTGGGACATCATCTTGACAGTGGGACATTTCTCTGACAGTGGGACATCATGTTTCTCTGACAGTGGGACATCTTGTTTCTCTGACATGGACAGTCATCTTGTTTCTCTGACAGTGGGACATCATTGTTTCTCTGACAGTGGGACATCATCTTGTTTCTCTGACAGTGGGACATCATCTTGTTTCTCTGACAGTGGGACATCATGTTTCTCTGTTTCTCTGACAGTGGGACATCATGTTTCTCTGACAGTGGGACATCATCTTGTTTCTCTGACAGTGGGACATCATCTTTTCTCTGACAGTGGGACATCATCTTGTTTCTCTGACAGTGGGACATCATCTTGTTTCTCTGACAGTGGGACATCATGTTTCTCTGACAGTGGGACATCATCTTGTTTCTCTGACAGTGGGACATCATGACAGTGGGTTTCTCTGACATCATCTTGTTTCTCTGACAGTGGGACATCATCTTGTTTCTCTGACAGTGGGACATCATCTTGTTTCTCTGACAGTGGGACATCATTTTCTCTGACAGTGGGACATCATCTTGTTTCTCTGACAGTGGGACATCATGTTTCTCTGACAGTGGGACATCATCTTGTTTCTCTGACAGTGGGACATCATCTTGTTTCTCTGACAGTGGGACATCATCTCTGACAGTGGGACATCATGTTTCTCTGACAGTGGGACATCTTGTTTCTCTGACAGTGGGACATCATGTTTCTCTGACAGTGTTTTTCTCTGACAGTGGGACATCATGTTTCTCTGACAGTGGGACATCATCTTGTTTCTCTGACAGTGGGACATCATGTTTTTCTCTGACAGTGGGACATCATCTGTTTCTCTGACAGTGGGACATCATGGGACATCATCTTGTTTCTCTGACAGTGGGACATCATCTGTTTCTCTGACAGTGGGACATCATGTTTCTCTGACAGTGGGACATCATCTGTTTCTCTGACAGTGGGACATCATGTTTCTCTGACAGTGGGACATCATCTTGTTTCTCTGACAGTGGGACATCATCTTGTTTCTCTGACAGTGGGACATCTTGTTTCTCTGACAGTGGGATCATGTTTCTCTGACAGTGGGACATCTTGTTTCTCTGGGACATCATGTTTCTCTGACAGTGGGACATCATCTTGTTTCTCTGACAGTGGGACATCATGTTTCTCTGACAGTGGGACATCATCTTGTTTCTCTGTTTCTCTGACAGTGGGACATCATCTTGTTTCTCTGACAGTGGGACATCATGTTTCTCTGACAGTGGGACATCATGTTTCTCTGACAGTGGGACATCATCTTGTTTCTCTGACAGTCATCATTGTTTCTCTGACAGTGGGACATCATCTTGTTTCTCTGACAGTGGGACATCATGTTTCTCTGACAGTGGGACATCATCATGTTTCTCTGACAGTGGGACATCATGTTTCTCTGACAGTGGGACATCATCTTGTTTCTCTGACAGTGGGACATCATGTTTCTCTGACAGTGGGACATCTTGTTTCTCTGACAGTGGGACATCATCATGTTTCTCTGACAGTGGGACATCTTGTTTCTCTGACAGTGGGACATCATCTTGTTTCTCTGACAGTGGGACATCATCATGTTTCTCTGACAGTGGGACATCATGTTTCTCTGACAGTGGGACATCATCTTGTTTCTCTGACAGTGGGACATCATGTTTCTCTGACAGTGGGACATCATCTTGTTTCTCTGACAGTGGGACATCATCTTGTTTCTCTGACAGTGGGACATCTTGTTTCTCTGACAGTGGGACATCATCTCATCTTGTTTCTCTGACAGTGGGACATCATGTTTCTCTGACAGTGGGACATCATGTTTCTCTGACAGTGGGACATCATGGGACATCATTGTTTCTCTGACAGTGGGACATCATCTTGTTTCTCTGACAGTGGGACATCATCTTGTTTCTCTGACAGTGGGACATCATGTTTCTCTGACAGTGGGACATCATGTTTCTCTGACAGTGGGACATCATGTTTCTCTGACAGTGGGACATCATCATGTTTCTCTGACAGTTGGACATCATGTTTCTCTGACAGTGGGACATCATCATGTTTCTCTGACAGTGGGACATCATCTTGTTTCTCTGACAGTGGGACATCATCTTGTTTCTCTGACAGTGGGACATCATCATGTTTCTCTGACAGTGGGACATCATCATTGTTTCTCTGACAGTGGGACATCTTTTTCTGACAGTGGGACATCATGTTTCTCTGACAGTGGGACATCATCTTGTTTCTCTGACAGTGGGACATCATCTTGTTTCTCTGACAGTGGGACATCTTGTTTCTCTGACAGTGGGACATCATCTCTGTTTCTCTGACAGTGGGACATCATCTTGTTTCTCTGACAGTGGGACATCATCTTGTTTCTCTGACAGTGGGACATCATCTCTGTTTCTCTCTGACAGTGGGACATCATCATGTTTCTCTGACAGTGGGACATCATCTTGTTTCTCTGACAGTGGGACATCATGTTTCTCTGACAGTGGGACATCATGTTTCTCTGACAGTTTTGTTTCTCTGACAGTGGGACATCATTGTTTCTCTGACAGTGGGACATCATGTTTCTCTGACAGTGGGACATCATCTTGTTTCTCTGACAGTGGGACATCATCTTGTTTCTCTGACAGTGGGACATCATCTTGTTTCTCTGACAGTGGGACATCATCTGTTTCTCTGACAGTGGGACATCATGTTTCTCTGACAGTGGGACATCATCTTGTTTCTCTGACAGTGGGATCATCTCTGACAGTGGGACATCATGTTTCTCTGACAGTGGGACATCATTGTTTCTCTGACAGTGGGACATCATCTGTTTCTCTGACAGTGGGACATCTTGTTTCTCTGACAGTGGGACATCATGTTTCTCTGACAGTGGGACATCATCTTGTTTCTCTGACAGTGGGACATCATCTTGTTTCTCTGACAGTGGGACATCTTGTTTCTCTGACAGTGTTCATGTTTCTCTGATCATCATCTTGTTTCTCTGACAGTGGGACATCATCATTGTTTCTCTGACAGTGGGACATCATGTTTCTCTGACAGTGGGACATCATCTTGTTTCTCTGACAGTGGGACATCATCATCATGTTTCTCTGACAGTGGGACATCATCTTGGGACATCATTGTTTCTCTGACAGTGGGACATCTTGTTTCTCTGACAGTGGGACATCATTCATGTTTCTCTGACAGTGGGACATCATTCTGACAGTGGGACATCATGTTTCTCTGACAGTTTTTCTCTGACAGTGGGACATCATGTTTCTCTGACAGTGGGACATCTTGTTTCTCTGACAGACATCTTGTTTCTCTGACAGGGGACATCATTGTTTCTCTGACAGTGGGACATCATGTTTCTCTGACAGTGGGACATCATCTTGTTTCTCTGACAGTGGGACATCATCACAGTGGGACATCATGTTTCTCTGACAGTGGGACATCTTGTTTCTCTGACAGTGGGACATCATGGACATCATCTTGTTTCTCTGACAGTGGGACATCATCTTGTTTCTCTGACAGTGGGACATCATGTTTCTCTGACAGTGGGACATCATGGGATCATCTGTTTCTCTGACAGTGGGACATCATCATGTTTCTCTGACAGTGGGACATCATGTTTCTCTGACAGTGGGACATCTGGTGGGACATCATCTTGTTTCTCTGACAGTGGGACATCATCTTTTTCTCTGACAGTGGGACATCATCTCTGACAGTCTCATGTTTTCTGACAGTGGGACATCATCTTGTTTCTCTGACAGTGGGACATCATCATGTTTCTCTGACAGTGGGACATCTCATGTTTCTCTGACAGTGGGACATCTGGGACATCATTGTTTCTCTGACAGTGGGACATCATCTTGTTTCTCTGACAGTTTCTCTGACAGTGGGACATCATCTTGTTTCTCTGACAGTGGGACATCATGTTTCTCTGACAGTGGGACATCATCATTGTTTCTCTGACAGTGGGACATCATCTTGTTTCTCTGACAGTGGGACATCATCTCTGTTTCTCTGACAGTGGGACATCATCTTGTTTCTCTGACAGTGGGACATCTGACAGGGACATTTCTCTGACAGTGGGACATCTCATGTTTCTCTGACAGTGGGACATCATCTGACAGTGGGACATCATGTTTCTCTGACAGTGGGACATCATGTTTCTCTGACAGTGGGACATCATGTTTCTCTGACAGTGGGACATCATTGTTTCTCTGACAGTGGGACATCATCATGTTTCTCTGACAGTGGGACATCATGTTTCTGACAGTGGGACATCATCTCTGTGGGACATCATCTTGTTTCTCTGACAGTGGGACATCATCTTGTTTCTCTGACAGTGGGACATCATCTTGTTTCTCTGACAGTGGGACATCATGTTTCTCTGACAGTGGGACATCATCTTGTTTCTCTGACAGTGGGACATCATCTTGTTTCTCTGACAGTGGGACATCTTGTTTCTCTGACAGTGGGACATCATCTTGTTTCTCTGACAGTGGGACATCAGTGGGACATTGTTTCTCTGACTAGGGACATCATGTTTCTCTGACAGTGGGACATCATCTCTGACAGTGGGACATCATCTTGTTTCTCTGACAGTGGGACATCATGTTTCTCTGACAGTGGGACATCATCTTGTTTCTCTGACAGTGGGACATCATCTTGTTTCTCTGACAGTGGGACATCATCATGTTTCTCTGACAGTGGGACATCATCTTGTTTCTCTGACAGTGGGACATCATCTTGTTTCTCTGACAGTGGGACATCATGTTTCTCTGACAGTGGGACATCATGTTTCTCTGACAGTGGGACATCATCTTGTTTCTCTGACAGTGGGACATCATGTTTCTCTGACAGTGGGACATCATCATGTTTCTCTGACAGTGGGACATCTTGTTTCTCTGACAGTGGGACATCATCTTGTTTCTCTGACAGTGGGACATCTTGTTTCTCTGACAGTGGGACATCTTGTTTCTCTGACAGTGGGACATCATGTTTCTCTGACAGTGGGACATCATTGTTTCTCTGACAGTGGGACATCTTGTTTCTCTGACAGTGGGACATCTTGTTTCTCTGACAGTGGGACATCATCTCTGACAGTGGGACATCATGTTTCTCTGACAGTGGGACATCATGTTTCTCTGACAGTGGGACATCATGTTTCTCTGACAGTGGGACATCATGTTTCTCTGACAGTGGGACATCATCTTGTTTCTCTGACAGTGGGACATCATCTTGTTTCTCTGACAGTGGGACATCTTGTTTCTCTGACAGTGGGACATCATGTTTCTCTGACAGTGGGACATCATCTTGTTTCTCTGACAGTGGGACATCTTGTTTCTCTGACAGTGGGACATCATCTTGTTTCTCTGACAGTGGGACATCTTGTTTCTCTGACAGTGGGACATCTTGTTTCTCTGACAGTGGGACATCATGTTTCTCTGACAGTGGGACATCATGTTTCTCTGACAGTGGGACATCATGTTTCTCTGACAGTGGGACATCTTGTTTCTCTGACAGTGGGACATCATCTTGTTTCTCTGACAGTGGGACATCTCTGGGACAGTGGGACATCATCTTGTTTCTCTGACAGTGGGACATCATGTTTCTCTGACAGTGGGACATCATCTTGTTTCTCTGACAGTGGGACATCATCATGTTTCTCTGACAGTGGGACATCATGTTTCTCTGACAGTGGGACATCATCTTGTTTCTCTGACAGTGGGACATCATGTTTCTCTGACAGTGGGACATCATCTTGTTTCTCTGACAGTGGGACATCATGTTTCTCTGACAGTGGGACATCATCTTGTTTCTCTGACAGTGGGACATCATGTTTCTCTGACAGTGGGACATCATGTTTCTCTGACAGTGGGACATCATCTTGTTTCTCTGACAGTGGGACATCATCATGTTTCTCTGACAGTGGGACATCATGTTTCTCTGACAGTGGGACATCATGTTTCTCTGACAGTGGGACATCATCTTGTTTCTCTGACAGTGGGACATCATCTTGTTTCTCTGACAGTGGGACATCATCTTGTTTCTCTGACAGTGGGACATCATGTTTCTCTGACAGTGGGACATCATGTTTCTGACTGGGACATCATCTTGTTTCTCTGACAGTGGACATCATGTTTCTCTGACAGTGGGACATCATCTTTTTCTCTGACAGTGGGACATCATCTTGTTTCTCTGACAGTGGGACATCATCTTGTTTCTCTGACAGTGGGACATCATTGTTTCTCTGACAGTGGGACATCATCTTGTTTCTCTGACAGTGGGACATCATGTTTCTCTGACAGTGGGACATCATGTTTCTCTGACAGTGGGACATCATCATGTTTCTCTGACAGTGGGACATCATGTTTCTCTGACAGTGGGACATCATCTTGTTTCTCTGACAGTGGGACATCATCTTGTTTCTCTGACAGTGGGACATCATGTTTCTCTGACAGTGGGACATCATCTGTTTCTCTGACAGTGGGACATCATCTGTTTCTCTGACAGTGGGACATCATCTTGTTTCTCTGACAGTGGGACATCATGTTTCTCTGACAGTGGGACATCATGTTTCTCTGACAGTGGGACATCATGTTCATGTTTCTCTGACAGTGGGACATCATCTTGTTTCTCTGACAGTGGGACATCATGTTTCTCTGACAGTGGGACATCATCTTGTTTCTCTGACAGTGGGACATCATCTTGTTTCTCTGACAGTGGGACATCATGTTTCTCTGACAGTGGGACATCAGTTTCTCTGACAGCATCTTGTTTCTCTGACAGTGGGACATCATACAGTGTTACCAGTGGGACATCTTGCTCTCAGTCTCATCTGTTTCTCTGGTGAACATAAATCCTTACTGTTATCAGACAAGCCTCGTCTCCTGCCTCTGACAGTGGGACTAAATCCTTACTGTTACCAGACATCAGCCTCGTCTCCTGTTTCTCTGACAGTGGGAACTAAATCCTTACTGTTACCAGACATCAGCCTCGTCTCCTTCCTGAGGTGAACTAAATCCTTACTGTTACCAGACATCAGCCTCAGTCTCCTGCCTCTGACAGTGGGACATCAATCCTTACTGTTTCTCCAGTGGGACATCATGCATCTGACAGTCTCCTTCCTGAAGGTGAACTAATCATCCTTGACTGTTACCAGTGGAGCCTCGTCTCCTCCTCTGAGGTGAACTAAATCCTTACTGTTACCAGACATCAGCCTCTTCTCTTGTTTCTGACAGTGGGACATCACTTTACCAGACAGCCTCTTGTTCCTCTGACAGTGAACTAAATCCTCTGACTGTTCATGTTTCTCACAGACTGTTTAGCAGTGGACATCGTCTCCTGGGACCTCTGGTGAACTAAATCCTTACTGTTACCAGGTTTCAGACAGCCTCGTCTCCTGGGACCTGGTGAACTAAACATCCTTACTGTTATCAGTTTCTCTGACAGACATCATGTTTCTTGACAGTGCCTCTGAGGTGAACTCCTGTGACCTACATCATCATGTTTTCTGAGGTGAACTAAATCCTTACTGTTACCAGACAGACAGTAGCCTCGTCTCCTGCCTCTGGTGAACTAAATCCTTACTGTTACCAGACAAGCCTCGTCTCCTGCCTCTGACAGTGAACTAATCTTACTGTTACCAGACATCAGCCTCGACAGTCTCCTTCCTGAGGTGAACTAAATCCTTACTGTTATCAGACCTCGTCTCCTTCCTGAGGTGAACTAAATCCTTACTGTTATCAGCCTCGTCTCCTTCCTCTGGTGAACTAAATCCTTACTGTTATCAGACCCTCGTCTCCTTCCTGAGGTGAACTAAATCCTTACTGTTATCAGCCTCGTCTCCTTCCTAAGGTGAACTAAATCCTTACTGTTACCAGACGGCCTCTCTCCTGCCTTGGTGAACTAAATCCTCACTGTTACCAGACGAGCCTCGTCTCCTTCCTCTGGTGAACTAAATCCTTACTGTTATCCAGACGAGCCTCGTCTCCTTCCTCTGGTGAACTAAATCCTTTCTGTTATCAGCCTCGTCTCCTTCCTCTGGTGAACTAAATCCTTACTGTTATCAGACAGAGCCTCTGTCTCTCCTTCCTAAGGTGAACTAAATCCTTACTGTTACCAGACGAGCCTCGTCTCCTTCCTAAATCATCACTGTTACCAGACGTGAACTAAATCCTTACTCATCTCCTTCCTGAGGTGAACTAAATCCTTACTGTTACCAGACGAGCCTTGTCTCCTTCCTGAGGTGAACTAAATCCTTACTGTTACCAGACGAGCCTCGTCTCCTGCCTCTGCTGAACTAATCCTCACTGTGACGAGAATAGCGTCATCTCCTTCCTCTGGTGAACTAAATCCTTTCTGTTATCAGACGAGCCTCGTCTCCTGCCTCTGGTGAACTAAATCCTTACTGTTATCAGACGAGCCTCGTCTCCTGCCTAAGGTGAACTAAATCCTTACTGTTACCAGACGAGCCTCGTCTCCTGCCTCTGGTGAACTAATCCTTACTGTTACCAGACGAGCCTCGTCTCCTTCCTGAGGTGAACTAAATCCTTACTGTTATCAGCCTCGTCTCCTTCCTGAGGTGAACTAAATCCTTACTGTTATCAGCCTCGTCTCCTTCCTCTGGTGAACTAAATCCTTACTGTTATCAGCTTCAGTCTCCTTCCTGAGGTGAACTAAATCTTACTGTTATCAGCCTCTGTCTCCTTCCTAAGGTGAACTAAATCCTTACTGTTACCAGACAGCCTCGTCTCCTTCCTCTGGTGAACTAAATCCTTACTGTTACCAGACGAGCCTCGTCTCCTTCCTCTGGTGAACTGAAATCCTTTCTGTTATCAGACTCTGAGCCTCTTTCTCTCCTGCCTCTGGTGAACTAAATCCTTACTGTTATCAGACGAGCCTCGTCTCCTTCCTAAGGTGAACTAAATCCTTACTGTTACCAGACGAGCCTCGTCTCCTTCCTGAGGTGAACTAATCCTTACTGTTACCAGACTAGCCTCATCTCCTTCCTCTGGTGAACTAAATACTTACTGTTACCAGACGAGCCTCGTCTCCTTCCTGAGGTGAACTAAATCCTTACTGTTACCAGACGAGCCTCGTCTCCTGCCTCTGGTGAACTAATCCTTACTGTTACCAGACTAGCCTCATCTCCTTCCTCTGGTGAACTAAATCCTTACTGTTACCAGACGAGCCTCGTCTCCTGCCTCTGGTGAACTGAATCCTTACTGTTATCAGATGAGCCTCGTCTCCTGCCTCTGGTGAACTAAATTCTTACAGTTACCAGACGAGCCTCGTCTCCTGCCTCTGGTGAACTAAATCCTTACTGTTATCAGACGAGCCTCGTCTCCTTCCTAAGGTGAACTAAATCCTTACTGTTACCAGACGAGCCTCGTCTCCTTCCTGAGGTGAACTAAATCCTTACTGTTACCAGACAAGCCTCGTCTCCTTCCTGAGGTGAACTAAATCCTTACTGTTACCAGACGAGCCTTGTCTCCTTCCTGAGGTGAACTAAATCCTCACTGTTACCAGACGAGCCTCGTCTCCTGCCTCTGGTGAACTAATCCTTACTGTGACGAGAATAGCGTCATCTCCTTCCTCTGGTGAACTAAATCCTTTCTGTTATCAGACGAGCCTCGTCTCCTGCGTCTGGTGAACTAAATCCTTACTGTTATCAGATGAGCCTCGTCTCCTGCCTAAGGTGAACTAAATCCTTACTGTTACCAGACGAGCCTCGTCTCCTGCCTAAGGTGAACTAAATCCTTACTGTTACCAGACGAGCCTAGTCTCCTTCCTGAGGTGAACTAAATCCTCACTGTTACCAGACGAGCCTCGTCTCCTGCCTCTGGTGAACTAATCCTTACTGTGACGAGAATAGCGTCATCTCCTTCCTCTGGTGAACTAAATCCTTTCTGTTATCAGACGAGCCTCGTCTCCTGCGTCTGGTGAACTAAATCCTTACTGTTATCAGACGAGCCTCGTCTCCTGCCTAAGGTGAACTAAATACTTACTGTTACCAGACGAACTAAATCTTGCCTCGTCTCCTGCCTGAAGGTGAACTAAATCCTTACTGTTATCAGACAGCCTCGTCTCTCTGCCTAAGGTGAACTAAATCCTTACTGTTACCAGACGAGCATCGTCTCCTGCCTCTGGCAACTAAATCCTTACTGTTACCAGACGAGCCTCATGTCTCCTGCCCCTGGTGAACTAATCCTTACTGTTACCAGACGAGCCTCGTCTCCTTCCTGAGGTGAACTAAATCCTTACTGTTACCAGACGAGCCTCGTCTCCTGCCTCTGGTGAACTAATCCTTACTGTTACCAGACGAGCCTCGTCTCCTTCCTGAGGTGAACTAAATCCTTACTGTTATCAGCCTCGTCTCCTTCCTGAGGTGAACTAAATCCTTACTGTTATCAGCCTCGTCTCCTTCCTCTGGTGACTAAATCCTTACTGTTATCAGCCTCGTCTCCTTCCTGAGGTGAACTAAATCCTTACTGTTATCAGCCTTGTCTCCTTCCTAAGGTGAACTAAATCCTTACTGTTACCAGACGAGCCTCGTCTCCTGCCTCTGGTGAACTAAATCCTTACTGTTACCAGACGAGCCTCGTCTCCTTCCTCTGGTGAACTGAATCCTTTCTGTTATCAGACGAGCCTCGTCTCCTGCCTCTGGTGAACTAAATCCTTACTGTTATCAGACGAGCCTCGTCTCCTTCCTAAGGTGAACTAAATCCTTACTGTTACCAGACGAGCCTCGTCTCCTTCCTGAGGTGAACTAAATCCTTACTGTTACCAGACTAGCCTCGTCTCCTTCCTCTGGTGAACTAAATACTTACTGTTACCAGACGAGCCTCGTCTCCTTCCTGAGGTGAACTAAATCCTTACTGTTACCAGACGAGCCTCGTCTCCTGCCTCTGGTGAACTAATCCTTACTGTTACCAGACTAGCCTCATCTCCTTCCTCTGGTGAACTAAATCCTTACTGTTACCAGACGAGCCTCGTCTCCTGCCTCTGGTGAACTGAATCCTTACTGTTATCAGATGAGCCTCGTCTCCTGCCTCTGGTGAACTAAATTCTTACAGTTACCAGACGAGCCTCGTCTCCTGCCTCTGGTGAACTAAATCCTTACTGTTATCAGACGAGCCTCGTCTCCTTCCTAAGGTGAACTAAATCCTTACTGTTACCAGACGAGCCTCGTCTCCTTCCTGAGGTGAACTAAATCCTTACTGTTACCAGACAGCCCTCGTCTCCTTCCTGAGGTGAACTAAATCCTTACTGTTACCAGACGAGCCTTGTCTCCTTCCTGAGGTGAACTAAATCCTTACTGTTACCAGACGAGCCTCGTCTCCTGCCTCTGGTGAACTAAATCCTTACTGTGACGAGAATAGCCTCATCTCCTTCCTCTGGTGAACTAAATCCTTTCTGTTATCAGACGAGCCTCGTCTCCTGCCTCTGGTGAACTAAATCCTTACTGTTATCAGACAGCCTCGTCTCCTTCTAAGGTGAACTAAATCCTTACTGTTACCAGACGAGCCTCGTCTCCTTCTGAAGGTGAACTAAATCCTTACTGTTACCAGACGAGCCTTGTCTCCTTCCTGAGGTGAACTAAATCCTTACTGTTACCAGACGAGCCTCGTCTCCTGCCCTCTGGTGAACTAAATCCTTACTGTGACGAGAATAGCCTCATCTCCTTCCTCTGGTGAACTAAATCCTTTCTGTTATCAGACGAGCCTCGTCTCCTGCCTCTGGTGAACTAAATCCTTACTGTTATCAGACGAGCCTCGTCTCCTGCCTAAGGTGAACTAAATCCTTACTGTTACCAGACGAGCCTCGTCTCCTGCCTGAAGGTGAACTAAATCCTTACTGTTATCAGACGAGCCTCGTCTTCTGCCTAAGGTGAACTAAATCCTTACTGTTACCAGACGAGCATCGTCTCCTGCCTCTGGCAACTAAATCCTTACTGTTACCAGACGAGGCCTCGTCTCCTGCCCCTGGTGAACTAATCCTTACTGTTACCAGACGAGCCTCGTCTCCTTCCTGAGGTGAACTAAATCCTTACTGTTACCAGACGAGCCTCGTCTCCTGCCTCTGGTGAACTAAATCCTTACTGTTACCAGACGAGCCTCGTCTCCTTCCTGAGGTGAACTAAATCCTTACTGTTATCAGCCTCGTCTCCTTCCTGAGGTGAACTAAATCCTTACTGTTATCAGCCTCGTCTCCTTCCTCTGGTGTACTAAATCCTTACTGTTATCAGCCTCGTCTCCTTCCTGAGGTGAACTAAATCCTTACTGTTACCAGACAGCCTTGTCTCCTTCCTAAGGTGAACTAAATCCTTACTGTTACCAGACGAGCCTCGTCTCCTGCCTCTGGTGAACTAAATCCTTACTGTTACCAGACGAGCCTCGTCTCCTTCCTCTGGTGAACTGAATCCTTTCTGTTATCAGACGAGCCTCGTCTCCTTCCTCTGGTGAACTAAATCCTTACTGTTATCAGACGAGCCTCTCTCCTTACTGTTACTCTGGTGAACTAAATCCTTACTGTTATCAGACGAGCCTCGTCTCCTTCCTAATGTGAACTAAATCCTTACTGTTACCAGACGAGCCTCGTCTCCTGCCTCTGGTGAACTAATCCTTACTGTTACCAGACTAGCCTCATCTCCTTCCTCTGGTGAACTAAATCCTTACTGTTACCAGAGGAGCCTCGTCTCCTGCCTCTGGTGAACTAATCCTTACTGTGACGAGAATAGCGTCATCTCCTTCTTCTGGTGAACTAAATCCTTACTGTTATCAGACGAGCCTCGTCTCCTTCCTAAGGTGAACTAAATCCTTACTGTTACCAGACGAGCCTCGTCTCCTTCCTGAGGTGAACTAAATCCTTACTGTTACCAGACAAGCCTCGTCTCCTTCCTGAGGTGAACTAAATCCTTACTGTTACCAGACGAGCCTTGTCTCCTTCCTGAGGTGAACTAAATCCTCACTGTTACCAGACGAGCCTCGTCTCCTGCCTCTGGTGAACTAAATCCTTACTGTTACGAGAATAGCCTCATCTCCTTCCTCTGGTGAACTAAATCCTTTCTGTTATCAGACGAGCCTCGTCTCCTGCCTGGTGAACTAAATCCTTACTGTTATCAGATGAGCCTCGTCTCCTGCCTAAGGTGAACTAAATCCTTACTGTTACCAGACGAGCCTCGTCTCCTGCCTAAGGTGAACTAAATCCTTACTGTTACCAGACGAGCCTAGTCTCCTTCCTGAGGTGAACTAAATCCTCACTGTTACCAGACGAGCCTCGTCTCCTGCCTCTGGTGAACTAATCCTTACTGTGACGAGAATAGCGTCATCTCCTTCCTCTGGTGAACTAAATCCTTTCTGTTATCAGACGAGCCTCGTCTCCTGCGTCTGGTGAACTAAATCCTTACTGTTATCAGACGAGCCTCGTCTCCTGCCTAAGGTGAACTAAATCCTTACTGTTACCAGACGAGCCTCGTCTCCTGCCTAAGGTGAACTAAATCCTTACTGTTATCAGACGAGCCTCGTCTTCTGCCTAAGGTGAACTAAATCCTTACTGTTACCAGACGAGCATCGTCTCCTGCCTCTGGCAAACTAAATCCTTACTGTTACCAGACGAGCCTCGTCTCCTGCCCCTGGTGAACTAATCCTTACTGTTACCAGACGAGCCTCGTCTCCTTCCTGAGGTGAACTAAATCCTTACTGTTACCAGACGAGCCTCGTCTCCTGCCTCTGGTGAACTAATCCTTACTGTTACCAGACGAGCCTCGTCTCCTTCCTGAGGTGAACTAAATCCTTACTGTTATCAGCCTCGTCTCCTTCCTGAGGTGAACTAAATCCTTACTGTTATCAGCCTCGTCTCCTTCCTCTGGTGAACTAAATCCTTACTGTTATCAGCCTCGTCTCCTTCCTGAGGTGAACTAAATCCTTACTGTTATCAGCCTTGTCTCCTTCCTAAGGTGAACTAAATCCTTACTGTTACCAGACGAGCCTCGTCTCCTGCCTCTGGTGAACTAAATCCTTACTGTTACCAGACGAGCCTCGTCTCCTTCCTCTGGTGAACTGAATCCTTTCTATTATCAGACGAGCCTCGTCTCCTTCCTCTGGTGAACTGAATCCGTTCTGTTATCAGACGAGCCTCGTCTCCTGCCTCTGGTGAACTAAATCCTTACTGTTATCAGACGAGCCTCGTCTCCTTCCTAAGGTGAACTAAATCCTTACTGTTACCAGACGAGCCTCGTCTCCTTCCTGAGGTGAACTAAATCCTTACTGTTACCAGACGAGCCTCGTCTCCTGCCTCTGGTGAACTAATCCTTACTGTTACCAGACTAGCCTCATCTCCTTCCTCTGGTGAACTAAATCCTTACTGTTACCAGACGAGCCTCGTCTCCTGCCTCTGGTGAACTAATCCTTACTGTGACGAGAATAGCGTCATCTCCTTCCTCTGGTGAACTAAATCCTTTCTGTTATCAGACGAGCCTCGTCTCCTGCCTCTGGTGAACTAAATCCTTACTGTTATCAGACGAGCCTCGTCTCCTGCCTAAGGTGAACTAAATCCTTACTGTTACCAGACGAGCCTCGTCTCCTGCCTAAGGTGAACTAAATCCTTACTGTTATCAGACGAGCCTCGTCTTCTGCCTAAGGTGAACTAAATCCTTACTGTTACCAGACGAGCATCGTCTCCTGCCTCTGGCAAACTAAATCCTTACTGTTACCAGACGAGCCTCGTCTCCTGCCCCTGGTGAACTAATCCTTACTGTTACCAGACGAGCCTCGTCTCCTGCCCCTGGTGAACTAATCCTTACTGTTACCAGACGAGCCTCGTCTCCTTCCTGATGTGAACTAAATCCTTACTGTTATCAGCCTCGTCTCCTTCCTGAGGTGAACTAAATCCTTACTGTTATCAGCCTCGTCTCCTTCCTCTGGTGAACTAAATCCTTACTGTTATCAGCCTCGTCTCCTTCCTGAGGTGAACTAAATCCTTACTGTTATCAGCCTCGTCTCCTTCCTAAGGTGAACTAAATCCTTACTGTTACCAGACGAGCCTCGTCTCCTTCCTGAGGTGAACTAAATCCTTACTGTTACCAGACAAGCCTCGTCTCCTGCCTCTGGTGAACTAAATCCTTACTGTTACCAGACGAGCCTCGTCTCCTTCCTCTGGTGAACTGAATCCTTTCTGTTATCAGACGAGCCTCGTCTCCTGCCTCTGGTGAACTAAATCCTTACTGTTATCAGACGAGCCTCGTCTCCTTCCTAAGGTGAACTAAATCCTTACTGTTACCAGACGAGCCTCGTCTCCTTCCTGAGGTGAACTAAATCCTTACTGTTACCAGACGAGCCTCGTCTCCTTCCTGAGGTGAACGAAATCCTTACTGTTACCAGACGAGCCTCGTCTCCTTCCTGAGGTGAACTAAATCCTTACTGTTACCAGACGAGCCTCGTCTCCTTCCTGAGGTGAACTAAATCCTTACTGTTACCAGACGAGCCTCGTCTCCTTCCTGAGGTGAACTAAATCCTTACTGTTACCAGACGAGCCTCGTCTCCTGCCTCTGGTGAACTAATCCTTACTGTTACCAGACTAGCCTCATCTCCTTCCTCTGGTGAACTAAATCCTTACTGTTACCAGACGAGCCTCGTCTCCTGCCTCTGGTGAACTGAATCCTTACTGTTATCAGATGCGCCTCGTCTCCTGCCTCTGGTGAACTAAATTCTTACAGTTACCAGACGAGCCTCGTCTCCTGCCTCTGGTGAACTAAATCCTTACTGTTATCAGACGAGCCTCGTCTCCTTCCTAAGGTGAACTAAATCCTTACTGTTACCAGACGAGCCTCGTCTCCTTCCTGAGGTGAACTAAATCCTTACTGTTACCAGACAAGCCTCGTCTCCTTCCTGAGGTGAACTAAATCCTTACTGTTACCAGACGAGCCTTGTCTCCTTCCTGAGGTGAACTAAATCCTTACTGTTACCAGACGAGCCTCGTCTCCTGCCTCTGGTGAACTAATCCTTACTGTGACGAGAATAGCATCATCTCCTTCCTCTGGTGAACTAAATCCTTTCTGTTATCAGACGAGCCTCGTCTCCTGCGTCTGGTGAACTAAATCCTTACTGTTATCAGACGAGCCTCGTCTCCTGCCTAAGGTGAACTAAATCCTTACTGTTACCAGACGAGCCTCGTCTCCTGCCTAAGGTGAACTAAATCCTTACTGTTATCAGACGAGCCTCGTCTTCTGCCTAAGGTGAACTAAATCCTTACTGTTACCAGACGAGCATCGTCTCCTGCCTCTGGCAAACTAAATCCTTGCTGTTACCAGACGAGCCTCGTCTCCTGCCTCTGGTGAACTAATCCTTACTGTTACCAGACGAGCCTCGTCTCCTTCCTGAGGTGAACTAAATCCTTACTGTTATCAGCCTCGTCTCCTTCCTGAGGTGAACTAAATCCTTACTGTTATCAGCCTCGTCTCCTTCCTCTGGTGAACTAAATCCTTACTGTTATCAGCCTCGTCTCCTTCCTGAGGTGAACTAAATCCTTACTGTTATCAGCCTTGTCTCCTTCCTAAGGTGAACTAAATCCTTACTGTTACCAGACGAGCCTCGTCTCCTTCCTGAGGTGAACTAAATCCTTACTGTTACCAGACGAGCCTCGTCTCCTTCCTGAGGTGAACTAAATCCTTACTGTTACCAGACTAGCCTTGTCTCCTTCCTGAGGTGAACTAAATCCTTACTGTTACCAGACGAGCCTCGTCTCCTGCCTCTGCTGAACTAATCCTCACTGTGACGAGAATAGCGTCATCTCCTTCCTCTGGTGAACTAAATCCTTTCTGTTATCAGACGAGCCTCGTCTCCTGCCTCTGGTGAACTAAATCCTTACTGTTATCAGACGAGCCTCGTCTCCTGCCTAAGGTGAACTAAATCCTTACTGTTACCAGACGAGCCTCGTCTCCTGCCTCTGGTGAACTAATCCTTACTGTTACCAGACGAGCCTCGTCTCCTTCCTGAGGTGAACTAAATCCTTACTGTTATCAGCCTCGTCTCCTTCCTGAGGTGAACTAAATCCTTACTGTTATCAGCCTCGTCTCCTTCCTCTGGTGAACTAAATCCTTACTGTTATCAGCCTCGTCTCCTTCCTGAGGTGAACTAAATCCTTACTGTTATCAGCCTTGTCTCCTTCCTAAGGTGAACTAAATCCTTACTGTTACCAGACTAGCCTCATCTCCTTCCTCTGGTGAACTAAATACTTACTGTTACCAGACGAGCCTCGTCTCCTGCCTCTGGTGAACTGAATCCTTACTGTTATCAGCCTTGTCTCCTTCCTAAGGTGAACTAAATCCTTACTGTTACTAGACGAGCCTCGTCTCCTGCCTCTGGTGAACTAAATCCTTACTGTTACCAGACGAGCCTCGTCTCCTTCCTCTGGTGAACTGAATCCTTTCTGTTATCAGACGAGCCTCGTCTCCTGCCTCTGGTGAACTAAATCCTTACTGTTATCAGACAAGCCTCGTCTCCTTCCTAAGGTGAACTAAATCCTTACTGTTACCAGACGAGCCTCGTCTCCTTCATGAGGTGAACTAAATCCTTACTGTTACCAGACGAGCCTCGTCTCCTGCCTCTGGTGAACTAATCCTTACTGTTACCAGACTAGCCTCACCTCCTTCCTCTGGTGAACTAATTACTTACTGTTACCAGACGAGCCTCGTCTCCTGCCTCTGGTGAACTGAATCCTTACTGTTATCAGATGAGCCTGTTACCAGTCTCCTGCCTCTGGTGAACTAAATTCTTACAGTTACCAGACGAGCCTCGTCTCCTGCCTCTGGTGAACTAATTCCTTACTGTTATCAGACGAGCCTCGTCTCCTTCCTGAGGTGAACTAAATCCTTACTGTAACCAGACGAGCCTCGTCTCCTTCCTGAGGTGAACTAAATCCTTACTGTTTCCAGACGAGACTCGTCTCCTGCCTCTGGTGAACTAAATCCTTACTGTTATCAGATGAGCCTCGTCTCCTGCCTCTGGTGAACTAAATCCTTACTGTTATCAGACGAGCCTTGTCTCCTTCTTAAGGTGAACTAAATCCGTACTGTTACCAGACGAGCCTCGTCTCCTTCCCGAGGTGAACTAAATCCTTACTGTTATCAGACAAGCCTCGTCTCCTGCCTCTGGTGAACTAAATCCTTACTGTTATCAGACGAGCCTCGTCTCCTGCTAAATCCTGGTGAACTAAATCCTTACTGTTATCAGACGAGCCTCGTCTCCTTCCTGAGGTGAACTAAATCCTTACTGTTACCAGACGAGCCTCGTCTCCTTCCTGAGGTGAACTAAATCCTTACTGTTACCAGACGAGCCTCGTCTGCTTCCTGAGGTGAACTAAATCCTTACTGTTACCAGACGAGCCTCGTCTCCTTCCTGAGGTGAACTAAATCCTTACTGTTACCAGACGAGCCTCGTCTCCTTCCTCTGGTGAACTAAATCCTTTCTGTTATCAGAATAGCCTCATCTCCTTCCTCTGGTGAACTAAATCCTTTCTGTTATCAGACGAGCCTCGTCTCCTGCCTCTGGTGAACTAAATCCTTACTGTTATCAGACGAGCCTCGTCTCCTGCCTAAGGTGAACTAAATCCTTACTGTTACCAGACGAGCCTCGTCTCCTGCCTCTGGTGAACTAAATCCTTACTGTTACCAGACGAGCCTCGTCTCCTGCCTCTGGTGAACTAAATCCTCGTCTCCTTCCTGAGGTGAACTAAATCCTTACTGTTACCAGACGAGCCTCGTCTCCTGCCTCTGGTGAACTAATCCTCACTGTGACGAGAATAGCGTCATCTCCTTCCTCTGGTGAACTAAATCCTTTCTGTTATCAGACGAGCCTCGTCTCCTGCCTCTGGTGAACTAAATCCTTACTGTTATCAGACGAGCCTCGTCTCCTGCCTAAGGTGAACTAAATCCTTACTGTTACCAGACGAGCCTCGTCTCCTGCCTCTGGTGAACTAATCCTTACTGTTACCAGACGAGCCTCGTCTCCTTCCTGAGGTGAACTAAATCCTTACTGTTATCAGCCTCGTCTCCTTCCTGAGGTGAACTAAATCCTTACTGTTATCAGCCTCGTCTCCTTCCTCTGGTGAACTAAATCCTTACTGTTATCAGCCTCGTCTCCTTCCTGAGGTGAACTAAATCCTTACTGTTATCAGCCTTGTCTCCTTCCTAAGGTGAACTAAATCCTTACTGTTACCAGACGAGCCTCGTCTCCTGCCTCTGGTGAACTAAATCCTTACTGTTACCAGACGAGCCTCGTCTCCTTCCTCTGGTGAACTGAATCATTTCTGTAACCAGACGAGCCTCGTCTCCTGCCTCTGGTGAACTGAATCCGTACTGTTATCAGATGAGCCTCGTCTCCTTCCTGAGGTGAACTAAATCCTTACTGTAACCAGACGAGCCTCGTCTCCTTCCTGAGGTGAACTAAATCCTTACTGTTTCCAGACGAGACTCGTCTCCTGCCTCTGGTGAACTAAATCCTTACTGTTATCAGACGAGCCTTGTCTCCTTCTTAAGGTGAACTAAATCCGTACTGTAACCAGACGAGCCTCGTCTCCTTCCTGAGGTGAACTAAATCCTTACTGTTTCCAGACGAGACTCGTCTCCTGCCTCTGGTGAACTAAATCCTTACTGTTATCAGACGAGCCTTGTCTCCTTCCTCTGGTGAACTAAATCCGTACTGTTACCAGACGAGCCTCGTCTCCTTCCCCCGAGGTGAACTAAATCCTTACTGTTATCAGACAAGCCTCGTCTCCTGCCTCTGGTGAACTAAATCCTTACTGTTATCAGACGAGCCTCGTCTCCTTCCCGAGGTGAACTAAATCCTTACTGTTATCAGACAAGCCTCGTCTCCTGCCTCTGGTGAACTAAATCCTTACTGTTATCAGACAAGCCTCGTCTCCTGCCTAAGGTGAACTAAATCCTTACTGTTATCAGAACTAACTAAATCCTTACTGTTATCAGACGAGCCTCGTCTCCTGCCTCTGGTGAACTAAATCCTTACTGTTACCAGACGAGCCTCGTCTCCTTCCTGAGGTGAACTAAATCCTTACTGTTACCAGACGAGCCTCGTCTCCTGCCTAAGGTGAACTAAATCCTTACTGTTACCAGACGAGCCTCGTCTCCTGCCTCTGGTGAACTAAATCCTTACTGTACTGTTACCAGACTAGCCTCGTCTCCCTTCCTGAGGTGAACTAAATCCTTACTGTTACCAGACGAGCCTCGTCTCCTTCCTGAGGTGAACTAAATCCTTACTGTTACCAGACGAGCCTCGTCTCCTTCCTAAGGTGAACTAAATCCTTACTGTTACCAGACGAGCCTCGTCTCCTGCCTCTGGTGAACTAAATCCTTACTGTTACCAGACGAGCCTCGTCTCCTTCCTAAGGTGAACTAAATCCTTACTGTTACCAGACGAGCCTTGTCTCCTTCCTCTGGTGAACTAAATCCTTACTGTTACCAGACGAGCCTCGTCTCCTTCCTCTGGTGAACTAAATCCTTACTGTTACCAGACGAGCCTCGTCTCCTTCCTAAGGTGAACTAAATCCTTACTGTTACCAGACGAGCCTCGTCTCCTGCGTCTGGCGAACTAAATCCTTACTGTTAGCAGACGAGCCTCGTCTCCTTCCTCTGGTGAACTAAATCCTTACTGTTACCAGACGAGCCTCGTCTCCTTCCTGAGGTGAACTAAATCCTTACTGTTACCAGACGAGCCTCGTCTCCTTCCTCTGGTGAACTAAATCCTTACTGTTATCAGACGAGCCTCGTCTCCTGCCTAAGACTAAATCCTTACTGCCTCGTCTCCTGCCTCTGGTGAACTAAATCCTTACTGTTATCAGACGAGCCTCGTCTGTCTCCTGCCTAAGGTGAACTAAATCCTTACTGTTATCAGACGAGCCTCGTCTCCTTCCTGAGGTGAACTAAATCCTTACTGTTACCAGACGAGCCTCGTCTCCTTCCTCTGGTGAACTAAATCCTTACTGTTATCAGACGAGCCTCGTCTCCTGCCTCTGGTGAACTAAATCCTTACTGTTATCAGACCTTGTCTCCTTCTTAGGTGAACCTCCAGTCTCCTCCTCCTGGTGAACTAAATCCTTACTGTTACCAGACAAGCCTCGTCTCCTTCTGGTGAACTAAATCCTTACTGTTATCAGACGAGCCTCGTCTCCTTCCTCTGGGTGAACTAAATCCTTACTGTTACCAGACGAGCCTCGTCTCCTTCTAAATCCTTACTGTTATCAGACGAGCCTGTCTCCTGCCTAACTAAATCCTTACTGTTATCAGACGAGCCTCGTCTCCTGCCTCTGGTGAACTAAATCCTTACTGTTATCAGACGAGCCTCGTCTCCTTCCTAAGGTGAACTAAATCCTTACTGTTACCAGACGAGCCTCGTCTCCTCCTAAGGTGAACTAAATCCTTACTGTTATCAGACGAGCCTCGTCTCCTGCCTCTGGTGAACTAAATCCTTACTGTTATCAGACGAGCCTCGTCTCCTGCCTCTGGTGAACTAAATCCTTACTGTTATCAGACGAGCCTCGTCTCCTTCCTTCCTAAGGTGAACTAAATCCTTACTGTTACCAGACGAGCCTCGTCTCCTGCCTCTGGTGAACTAAATCCTTACTGTTATCAGACGAGCCTCGTCTCCTTCCTAAGGTGAACTAAATCCTTACTGTTACCAGACGAGCCTCGTCTCCTTCCTGAGGTGAACTAAATCCTTACTGTTATCAGACAAGCCTCGTCTCCTGCCTCTGGGTGAACTAAATCCTTACTGTTATCAGACGAGCCTCGTCTCCTGCCTCTGGTGAACTAAATCCTTACTGTTATCAGACGAGCCTCGTCTCCTGCCTCTGGTGAACTAAATCCTTACTGTTATCAGACGAGCCTCGTCTCCTGCCTAAGGTGAACTAAATCCTTACTGTTATCAGACGAGCCTCGTCTCCTTCCTAAGGTGAACTAAATCCTTACTGTTACCAGACGAGCCTCGTCTCCTTCCTGAGGTGAACTAAATCCTTACTGTTACCAGACGAGCCTCGTCTCCTGTCTAAGGTGATCTAAATCCTTACTGTTATCAGACGAGCCTCGTCTCCTGCCTCTGGTGAACTAAATCCTTACTGTTATCAGACGAGCCTCGTCTCCTGCCTCTGGTGAACTAAATCCTTACTGTTACCAGACGAGCCTTGTCTCCTGTCTAAGGTGAACTAAATCCTTACTGTTATCAGATGAGCCTCGTCTCCTGCCTCTGGTGAACTAAATCCTTACTGTTATCAGACGAGCCTCGTCTCCTGCCTCTGGTGAACTAAATCCTTACTGTTATCAGACGAGCCTCGTCTCCTGCCTCTGGTGAACTAAATCCCCTTACTGTTATCAGACGAGCCTCGTCTCCTGCCTCTGGTGAACTAAATCCTTACTGTTATCAGACGAGCCTCGTCTCCTTCCTGAACTAAATACTTACTGTTACCAGACGAGCCTCGAACCTTCCTAAGGTGAACTAAATCCTTACTGTTACCAGACGAGCCTCGTCTCCTTCCTAAGGTGAACTAAATCCTTACTGTTATCAGACGAGCCTCGTCTCCTGCCTCTGGTGAACTAAATCCTTACTGTTATCAGACGAGCCTCGTCTCCTGCCTCTGGTGAACTAAATCCTTACTGTTATCAGACGAGCCTCGTCTCCTTCCTAAGGTAAACTAAATCCTTACTGTTACCAGACGAGCCTCGTCTCCTTCCTAATTTGAACTAAATCCTTACTGTTACCAGACGAGCCTCGTCTCCTGCCTCTGGTGAACTAAATCCTAACTGTTATCAGACGAGCCTTGTCTCCTTCTTAAGGTGAACTAAATCCGTACTGTTACCAGACGAGCCTCGTCTCCTTCCCGAGGTGAACTAAATCCTTACTGTTATCAGACAAGCCTCGTCTCCTGCCTCTGGTGAACTAAATCCTTACTGTTATCAGACGAGCCTCGTCTCCTGCCCAAGGTGAACTAAATCCTTACTGTTACCAGACGAGCCTCGTCTCCTGCCTCTGGTGAACTAAATCCTTACTGTTATCAGACGAGCCTCGTCTCCTGCCTAAGGTGAACTAAATCCTTACTGTTATCAGACGAGCCTCGTCTCCTGCCTCTGGTGAACTAAATCCATACTGTTATCAGACGAGCCTCGTCTCCTTCCTAAGGTAAACTAAATCCTTACTGTTACCAGACGAGCCTCGTCTCCTTCCTAAGGTGAACTAAATCCTTACTGTTATCAGACAGCCTCGTCTCCTGCCTCTGGTGAACTAAATCCTTACTGTTATCAGACGAGCCTCGTCTCCTGCCTCTGGTGAACTAAATCCTTACTGTTATCAGACGAGCCTCGTCTCCTTCCTAAGGTAAACTAAATCCTTACTGTTACCAGACGAGCCTCGTCTCCTTCCTAATTTGAACTAAATCCTTACTGTTACCAGACGAGCCTCGTCTCCTGCCTCTGGTGAACTAAATCCTAACTGTTATCAGACGAGCCTTGTCTCCTTCTTAAGGTGAACTAAATCCGTACTGTTACCAGACGAGCCTCGTCTCCTTCCCGAGGTGAACTAAATCCTTACTGTTATCAGACAAGCCTCGTCTCCTGCCTCTGGTGAACTAAATCCTTACTGTTATCAGACGAGCCTCGTCTCCTGCCCAAGGTGAACTAAATCCTTACTGTTATCAGACGAGCCTCGTCTCCTGCCTCTGGTGAACTAAATCCTTACTGTTATCAGACGAGCCTCGTCTCCTGCCTAAGGTGAACTAAATCCTTACTGTTATCAGACGAGCCTCGTCTCCTTCCTAAGGTGAACTAAATCCTTACTGTTACCAGACGAGCCTCGTCTCCTTCCTGAGGTGAACTAAATCCTTACTGTTACCAGACGAGCCTCGTCTCCTTCCTAAGGTGAACTAAATCCTTACTGTTATCAGACGAGCCTCGTCTCCTGCCTCTGGTGAACTAAATCCTTACTGTTATCAGACGAGCCTTGTCTCCTTCCTAAGGTGAACTAAATCCTTACTGTTACCAGACGAGCCTTGTCTCCTGTCTAAGGTGAACTAAATCCTTACTGTTATCAGATGAGCCTCGTCTTCTGCCTCTGGTGAACTAAATCCTTACTGTTATCAGACGAGCCTCGTCTCCTGCCTCTGGTGAACTAAATCCTTACTGTTATCAGACGAGCCTCGTCTCCTGCCCAAGGTGAACTAAATCCTTACTGTTATCAGACGAGCCTCGTCTCCTGCCTCTGGTGAACTGAATCCGTTCTGTTATCAGACGAGCATCGTCTCCTTCCTAAGGTGAACTAAATACTTACTGTTACCAGACGAGCCTCGTCTCCTTCCTAAGGTGAACTAAATCCTTACTGTTACCAGACGAGCCTCGTCTCCTTCCTGAGGTGAACTAAATCCTTACTGTTATCAGACGAGCCTCGTCTCCTGCCTCTGGTGAACTAAATCCTTACTGTTACCAGACGAGCCTCGTCTCCTTCCTAAGGTGAACTAAATCCTTACTGTTTCCAGTCGAGACTCGTCTCCTGCCTCTGGTGAACTAAATCCTAACTGTTATCAGACGAGCCTTGTCTCCTTCTTAAGGTGAACTAAATCCGTACTGTTACCAGACGAGCCTCGTCTCCTTCCCGAGGTGAACTAAATCCTTACTGTTATCAGACAAGCCTCGTCTCCTGCCTCTGGTGAACTAAATCCTTACTGTTACCAGACGAGCCTCGTCTCCTGCCTCTGCTGAACTAATCCTCACTGTGACGAGAATAGCGTCATCTCCTTCCTCTGGTGAACTAAATCCTTTCTGTTATCAGACGAGCCTCGTCTCCTGCCTAAGGTGAACTAAATCCTTACTGTTACCAGACGAGCCTCGTCTCCTGCCTCTGGTGAACTAAATCCTTACTGTTATCAGACGAGCCTCGTCTCCTGCCTAAGGTGAACTAAATCCTTACTGTTACCAGACGAGCCTCGTCTCCTGCCTCTGGTGAACTAATCCTTACTGTTACCAGACCAGCCTCGTCTCCTTCCTGAGGTGAACTAAATCCTTACTGTTATCAGCCTCGTCTCCTGCCTCTGGTGAACTAAATCCTTACTGTTACCAGACGAGCCTCGTCTCCTGCCTCTGCTGAACTAATCCTCACTGTGACGAGAATAGCGTCATCTCCTTCCTCTGGTGAACTAAATCCTTTCTGTTATCAGACGAGCCTCGTCTCCTGCCTCTGGTGAACTAAATCCTTACTGTTATCAGACGAGCCTCGTCTCCTGCCTAAGGTGAACTAAATCCTTACTGTTACCAGACGAGCCTCGTCTCCTGCCTCTGGTGAACTAAATCCTTACTGTTATCAGACGAGCCTCGTCTCCTGCCTAAGGTGAACTAAATCCTTACTGTTACCAGACGAGCCTCGTCTCCTGCCTCTGCTGAACTAATCCTCACTGTGACGAGAATAGCGTCATCTCCTTCCTCTGGTGAACTAAATCCTTTCTGTTATCAGACGAGCCTCGTCTCCTGCCTCTGGTGAACTAAATCCTTACTGTTATCAGACGAGCCTCGTCTCCTGCCTAAGGTGAACTAAATCCTTACTGTTACCAGACGAGCCTCGTCTCCTGCCTCTGGTGAACTAAATCCTTACTGTTATCAGACGAGCCTCGTCTCCTGCCTAAGGTGAACTAAATCCTTACTGTTACCAGACGAGCCTCGTCTCCTGCCTCTGGTGAACTAATCCTTACTGTTACCAGACGAGCCTCGTCTCCTTCCTGAGGTGAACTAAATCCTTACTGTTATCAGCCTCGTCTCCTTCCTGAGGTGAACTAAATCCTTACTGTTATCAGCCTCGTCTCCTTCCTCTGGTGAACTAAATCCTTACTGTTATCAGCCTCGTCTCCTTCCTGAGGTGAACTAAATCCTTACTGTTATCAGCCTTGTCTCCTTCCTAAGGTGAACTAAATCCTTACTGTTACCAGACGAGCCTCGTCTCCTGCCTCTGGTGAACTAAATCCTCTGTTACCAGACGAGCCTCGTCTCCTTCCTCTAAATCCTTACTGTGAACTGAATCCTTTCTGTTATCAGACGAGCCTCGTCTCCTGCCTCTGGTGAACTAAATCCTTACTGTTATCAGACGAGCCTCGTCTCCTTCCTAAGGTGAACTAAATCCTTACTGTTACCAGACGAGCCTCGTCTCCTTCCTGAGGTGAACTAATCCTTACTGTTACCAGACTAGCCTCATCTCCTTCCTCTGGTGAACTAAATACTTACTGTTACCAGACGAGCCTCGTCTCCTTCCTGAGGTGAACTAAATCCTTACTGTTACCAGACGAGCCTCGTCTCCTGCCTCTGGTGAACTAATCCTTACTGTTACCAGACTAGCCTCATCTCCTTCCTCTGGTGAACTAAATACTTACTGTTACCAGACGAGCCTCGTCTCCTGCCTCTGGTGAACTGAATCCTTACTGTTATCAGCCTTGTCTCCTTCCTAAGGTGAACTAAATCCTTACTGTTACCAGACGAGCCTCGTCTCCTGCCTCTGGTGAACTAAATCCTTACTGTTACCAGACGAGCCTCGTCTCCTTCCTCTGGTGAACTGAATCCTTTCTGTTATCAGACGAGCCTCGTCTCCTGCCTCTGGTGAACTAAATCCTTACTGTTATCAGACGAGCCTCGTCTCCTTCCTAAGGTGAACTAAATCCTTACTGTTACCAGACGAGCCTCGTCTCCTTCATGAGGTGAACTAAATCCTTACTGTTACCAGACGAGCCTCGTCTCCTGCCTCTGGTGAACTAATCCTTACTGTTACCAGACTAGCCTCATCTCCTTCCTCTGGTGAACTAAATACTTACTGTTACCAGACGAGCCTCGTCTCCTGCCTCTGGTGAACTGAATCCTTACTGTTATCAGATGAGCCTCGTCTCCTGCCTCTGGTGAACTAAATTCTTACAGTTACCAGACGAGCCTCGTCTCCTGCCTCTGGTGAACTAATTCCTTACTGTTATCAGACGAGCCTCGTCTCCTTCCTGAGGTGAACTAAATCCTTACTGTAACCAGACGAGCCTCGTCTCCTTCCTGAGGTGAACTAAATCCTTACTGTTTCCAGACGAGACTCGTCTCCTGCCTCTGGTGAACTAAATCCTTACTGTTATCAGACGAGCCTTGTCTCCTTCTTAAGGTGAACTAAATCCGTACTGTTACCAGACGAGCCTCGTCTCCTTCCCGAGGTGAACTAAATCCTTACTGTTATCAGACAAGCCTCGTCTCCTGCCTCTGGTGAACTAAATCCTTACTGTTATCAGACGAGCCTCGTCTCCTGCCTCTGGTGAACTAAATCCTTACTGTTATCAGACGAGCCTCGTCTCCTTCCTGAGGTGAACTAAATCCTTACTGTTACCAGACGAGCCTCGTCTCCTTCCTGAGGTGAACTAAATCCTTACTGTTACCAGACGAGCCTCGTCTGCTTCCTGAGGTGAACTAAATCCTTACTGTTACCAGACGAGCCTCGTCTCCTTCCTGAGGTGAACTAAATCCTTACTGTTACCAGACGAGCCTCGTCTCCTGCCTCTGGTGAACTAATCCTTACTGTGACGAGAATAGCGTCATCTCCTTCCTCTGGTGAACTAAATCCTTTCTGTTATCAGACGAGCCTCGTCTCCTGCCTCTGGTGAACTAAATCCTTACTGTTATCAGACGAGCCTCGTCTCCTGCCTAAGGTGAACTAAATCCTTACTGTTACCAGACGAGCCTCGTCTCCTGCCTAAGGTGAACTAAATCCTTACTGTTACCAGACGAGCCTTGTCTCCTTCCTAAGGTGAACTAAATCCTTACTGTTACCAGACGAGCATCGTCTCCTGCCTCTGGCAAACTAAATCCTTACTGTTACCAGACGAGCCTCGTCTCCTGCCTCTGGTGAACTAATCCTTACTGTTACCAGACGAGCCTCGTCTCCTTCCTGAGGTGAACTAAATCCTTACTGTTACCAGACGAGCCTTGTCTCCTTCCTGAGGTGAACTAAATCCTTACTGTTACCAGACGAGCCTCGTCTCCTGCCTCTGGTGAACTAATCCTCACTGTGACGAGAATAGCGTCATCTCCTTCCTCTGGTGAACTAAATCCTTTCTGTTATCAGACGAGCCTCGTCTCCTGCCTCTGGTGAACTAAATCCTTACTGTTATCAGACGAGCCTCGTCTCCTGCCTAAGGTGAACTAAATCCTTACTGTTACCAGACGAGCCTCGTCTCCTGCCTCTGGTGAACTAATCCTTACTGTTACCAGACGAGCCTCGTCTCCTTCCTGAGGTGAACTAAATCCTTACTGTTATCAGCCTCGTCTCCTTCCTGAGGTGAACTAAATCCTTACTGTTATCAGCCCTCGTCTCCTTCCTCTGGTGAACTAAATCCTTACTGTTATCAGACCCTCGTCTCCTTCCTGAGGTGAACTAAATCCTTACTGTTATCAGCCTTGTCTCCTTCCTAAGGTGAACTAAATCCTTACTGTTATCAGACGAGCCTCGTCTCCTAAGGTGAACTCCTCGCCTCCTTCCTCTGGTGAACTAAATCCTTACTGTTACCAGACGAGCCTTACTGTTACCAGACGAGCCTCGTCTCCTTCCTGAGGTGAACTAATTCCTTACTGTTACCAGACGAGCCTCGTCTCCTTCCTAAGGTGAACTAAATCCTTACTGTTTCCAGTCGAGCCTCGTCTCCTGCCTCTGGTGAACTAATCCTTACTGTTACCAGACGAGCCTCGTCTCCTGCCTAAGGTGAACTAAATCCTTACTGTTATCAGACGAGCCTCGTCTCCTGCCTCTGGTGAACTAAATCCTTACTGTTATCAGACGAGCCTCGTCTCCTTCCTAAGGTAAACTAAATCCTTACTGTTACCAGACGAGCCTCGTCTCCTTCCTAAGGTGAACTAAATCCTTACTGTTACCAGACGAGCCTCGTCTCCTTCCTAAGGTGAACTAAATCCTTACTGTTTCCAGTCGAGCCTCGTCTCCTGCCTCTGGTGAACTAAATCCTTACTGTTATCAGACGAGCCTCGTCTCCTTCTTAAGGTGAACTAAATCCGTACTGTTACCAGACGAGCCTTGTCTCCTTCCCGAGGTGAACTAAATCCTTACTGTTATCAGACAAGCCTCGTCTCCTGCCTCTGGTGAACTAAATCCTTACTGTTATCAGACGAGCCTCGTCTCCTTCCTGAGGTGAACTAAATCCTTACTGTTATCAGACGAGCCTCGTCTCCTGCCTCTGGTGAACTAAATCCTTACTGTTACCAGACAAGCCTCGTCTCCTTCCTGAGGTGAACTAAATCCTTACTGTTACCAGACGAGCCTCGTCTCCTGCCTAAGGTGAACTAAATCCTTACTGTTATCAGACGAGCCTCGTCTCCTGCCTCTGGTGAACTAAATCCTTACTGTTATCAGACGAGCCTCGTCTCCTGCCTCTGGTGAACTAAATCCTTACTGTTATCAGACGAGCCTCGTCTCCTTCCTGAGGTGAACTAAATCCTTACTGTTACCAGACGAGCCTCGTCTCCTTCCTAAGGTGAACTAAATCCTTACTGTTACCAGACGAGCCTCGTCTCCTTCTAAGGTGATCTAAATCCTTACTGTTATCAGACGAGCCTCGTCTCCTGCCTCTGGTGAACTAAATCCTTACTGTTATCAGACGAGCCTTGTCTCCTTCCTAAGGTGAACTAAATCCTTACTGTTACCAGACGAGCCTTGTCTCCTGTCTAAGGTGAACTAAATCCTTACTGTTATCAGATGAGCCTCGTGAACTAAATCTGCCTCTGGTGAACTAAATCCTTACTGTTATCAGACGAGCCTCGTCTCCTGCCTCTGGTGAACTAAATCCTTACTGTTATCAGACGAGCCTCGTCTCCTGCCCAAGGTGAACTAAATCCTTACTGTTATCAGACGAGCCTCGTCTCCTGCCTCTGGTGAACTAAATCCTTACTGTTATCAGACGAGCCTCGTCTCCTTCCTAAGGTGAACTAAATCCTTACTGTTACCAGACGAGCCTCGTCTCCTTCCTAAGGTGAACTAAATCCTTACTGTTACCAGACGAGCCTCGTCTCCTTCCTAAGGTGAACTAAATCCTTACTGTTACCAGTCGAGACCTCGTCTCCTTCCTGAGGTGAACTAAATCCTTACTGTTATCAGACGAGCCTTGTCTCCTTCCTCTGGTGAACTAAATCCTTACTGTTACAGACGAGCCTCGTCTCCTTCCTCTGAGTGAACTGAATCCTTACTGTTATCAGACAAGCCTCGTCTCCTTCCTCTGGTGAACTAAATCCTTACTGTTATCAGACGAGCCTCGTCTCCTTCCTAAGGTGAACTAAATCCTTACTGTTACCAGACGAGCCTCGTCTCCTTCCTAAGGTGAACTAAATCCTTACTGTTACCAGACGAGCCTCGTCTCCTTCCTGAGGTGAACTAAATCCTTACTGTTACCAGACGAGCCTCGTCTCCTTCCTGAGGTGAACTAAATCCTTACTGTTATCAGACGAGCCTCGTCTCCTGCCTCTGGTGAACTAAATCCTTACTGTTATCAGACGAGCCTCGTCTCCTGCCTCTGGTGAACTAAATCCTTACTGTTATCAGACGAGCCTCGTCTCCTTCCTGAGGTGAACTAAATCCTTACTGTTATCAGACGAGCCTCGTCTCCTGCCTCTGGTGAACTAAATCCTTACTGTTATCAGACGAGCCTCGTCTCCTTCCTAAGGTGAACTAAATCCTTACTGTTACCAGACGAGCCTCGTCTCCTTCCTAAGGTGAACTAAATCCTTACTGTTACCAGACGAGCCTCGTCTCCTTCCTGAGGTGAACTAAATCCTTACTGTTACCAGACGAGCCTCGTCTCCTTCCTGAGGTTAACTAAATCCTTACTGTTACCAGACGAGCCTCGTCTCCTGCCTCTGGTGAACTAAATCCTTACTGTTATCAGACGAGCCTTGTCTCCTGCCTCTGGTGAACTAAATCCTTACTGTTATCAGACGAGCCTCGTCTCCTTCCTAAGGTGAACTAAATCCTTACTGTTACCAGACGAGCCTCGTCTCCTTCCTAAGGTGAACTAAATCCTTACTGTTACCAGACGAGCCTCGTCTCCTTCCTAAGGTGAACTAAATCCTTACTGTTACCAGACGAGCCTCGTCTCCTTCCTGAGGTGAACTAAATCCTTACTGTTACCAGACGAGCCTCGTCTCCTGCCTCTGGTGAACGAAATCCTTACTGTTTTCAGACGAGCCTCGTCTCCTGCCTCTGGTGAACTGAATCCTTTCTGTTATCAGACGAGCCTCGTCTCCTTCCTAAGGTGAACTAAATCCTTACTGTTACCAGACGAGCCTCGTCTCCTTCCTAAGGTGAACTAAATCCTTACTGTTACCAGACGAGCCTCGTCTCCTTCCTGAGGTGAACTAAATCCTTACTGTTACCAGACGAGCCTCGTCTCCTTCCTGAGGTGAACTAAATCCTTACTGTTACCAGGCGAGCCTCGTCTCCTTCCTGAGGTGTACTAAATCCTTACTGTTACCAGACGAGCCTCGTCTCCTGCCTCTGGTGAACTGAATCCTTTCTGTTATCAGACGAGCCTCGTCTCCTTCCTGAGGTGAACTAAATCCTTACTGTTATCAGACGAACCTCGTCTCCTGCCTCTGGTGAACTAAATCCTTACTGTTATCAGACGAGCCTCGTCTCCTTCCTAAGGTGAACTAAATCCTTACTGTTACCAGACGAGCCTCGTCTCCTTCCTAAGGTGAACTAAATCCTTACTGTTACCAGACGAGCCTCGTCTCCTTCGTAAGGTGAACTAAATCCTTACTGTTACCAGACGAGCCTCTTCTCCTTCCTGAGGTGAACTAAATCCTTACTGTTACCAGACGAGCCTCATCTCCTTCCTGAGGTGAACTAAATCCTTACTGTTATCAGACTCGTCTCCTTCCTGAGGTGAACTAAATCCTTACCGTTATCAGACGAGCCTCTTGTCCTGTATAACTCATTCCCTCACCCTTCTATAATGAAGACTGTGGAGAAGAGATGGAGGGGAGAAGGGAAGGGGTGTGGAGGAGGGATGAGATGGAGGGGAGAAGGGATGGGGGGTGGAGGAGGGAAGAGATGGAGGGGAGAAGGAGGGAAGAGATGGAGTGGGAAAAGACAACCTCAGCTGGTGGCCGTGGAAACTCACCTCTCGAGGTGTGTGTGTGTGTGTTTATGATTGGTGGCCATACAGTAGATGTAATGTGGAAAGTAGCACTGCCGGGCTAAGGGATGTAAGGGAAGACCCCCCTGTATTGGACAAAAATGAATGGCAACATATTGGCAGTGGCCAAACCATATACACATTGTCCAATACCACCCAATTCGGCGTTGATTCATGCAAAGCATATTGCAAATGCCATATGGCAATTGCCAGTTGTAACACTTTAAAAATTCAACAGGTGGCGAATCCGCTCCACCGTGGTTTTTCATATTGGATATGTAACCCAAGTCAACGTCCAAAAGCAAAATTTTGAAAAAATGAATTTTTTGTAAAAAACTTATCACCCCTTAAAAAAGTGCTTTCTGGACCGTTTTTCGAAATTCTTTAGATTTTTTTTGTCAATTACACATGTGTAAGAACTGTATGAATATACTTTTGTCCAATTTTATTATCATAATTTTTTTATTTTTTACATGCGCATAAGGAATATGTTTTGTCCATTTTCAATATGATTTCATACGAAGTCAAAAGTCAAAAGTCAAAAATGTCAAAATTTTGTAAAAAACTTCACCACACCCTTTCTGGACCGTTTTTCGAAATTCTTTCAAATTTTGTGTCAATTACACACGTATAAGAACTGTATCAACATACTTTAGTTGTATTTTAATATCATATATATATATTTTTCTTTTTACTTGTGCATAAGGAATATGATTTGTCCATTTACAATATGATTTCATAGGAAGTCAAAAGTCAAAGTCAAAATTCACTTTTTTTGGGGCCAAATGCCATATGAAATTTGACATGCTCAAAAATGTTAAATTGACTGGTCTGATGAACACAGGATGGCCGAGCAGTGATAGTTGTACATTTCCATCACTCGTTGTGTTGATTTCATCATGTCCATTAGGTGATGTTTTTTCACTATAGAATCATATTGCAAGTGCGCGTGCATTTGCAATATGGTTCAATGGACAATTACCATATGAAATTTGACATGCTCAAAAATGTTAAATTGACTGGCCTGATGAACACAGGGTGGCCGAGCAGTGATAGTTGTACCTTTCCATCACTCGTTGTGTTGATTTCATCATGTCCATTACGTGATGTTTTTTCACTATAGAATCATATTGCAAGTGCGCGTGCATTTGCAATATGGTTCAATGGACAATTACCATATGAAATTTGACATGCTCAAAAATGCTAAATTGACTGGCCCGATGAACTCGGGATGGCTGGGCAGTGATTCTGGTTCATCTCAATCGCTCATTAGGGTTGATTTCAGAATGTCCATTAGGTGATGTTTTTTCACTATAGAATCATATTGCAAATGCACGTGCATTGTTGTGCAACTGGTAACCCAAAAATAAAAATAAGGTGATTTCTATATGTCCATTGGTTTATGTTTTCTTACTTTTGCAAAGTCTCTGTGCATTTGCAATATGGTTCAATGGGCAGGTACCATCACGAATTTGTCATGCTATAAAAATCCTGCAGGAATGTGAAATTGACTGGCCCGATGAACTCGGGATGGCTGGGCAGTGATTCTGGTTCATCTCAATCGCTCGTTAGGGTTGATTTCAGAATGTCCATTAGGTGGTGTTTTTTCACTATAGAATCATATTGCAAATGCACGTGCATTGTTGTGCAACTGGTAACCCAAAAATAAAAATAAGGTGATTTCTATATGTCCATTTGTTTATGTTTGCTTACTTTTGCAAAGTCACTGTGCATTTGCAATATGGTTCAATGGGCAGGTACCATCACGAATTTGTCATGCTATAAAAATCCTGCAGGAATGCAAAATTGACTGGTCTGATGAACACAGGATGGCCGAGCAGTGATTCTGGTTCATCTCAATGGCTCGTTAGGGTTGATTTCAGAATGTCACTTTTGGTGATGGTACCTCACTGTTTAAACATATTGCAAATGGACAAGAGTCACCAGCAAGTCACCGTCCATCAGTCAATTAGATATCATTCTGACAACAAACTGATACAAACTGACACTAAACCCACTTTTTCCAACTCGTTTAGTAGCCAACTATCACATACTTCAGAGGTGGCCCAAAATTCACAACGTCTTATGTTCAAACCATAAAAAAAACATAAAACACATAGTTATGTTCTAGCTGCGGGTCCATTTCTTATGTTATGTGTAGGCCTAGCTGAGGCGACCCCGAATCCCAAGTTTCGGCTCGATCGGTCATTTGGTGTCCGAGCAAAACCCTAATTGGTGCTGAAAATCCACTTTTTTCCATGACTTGCTACGGGGTCCTTGAATGAGCTATCGGACCGAAACGTTGGGGTCTGTCTATATGGGCCGAGACGGTCGCAATGCACCTAGTCTTGTGTCTCTGAGACATTTCTAAATGTCGCCATTTTCGTAATGGTCAAAATGAATTGAAGTCATTGCAAATGTACGAAGCTGTTTCTCGGTCCGAGAACCGTCTAGAGCCACGTAACTCACCACGCACTATCGACCTGAGGTGTAGAACAGGTTTCTAAAGTTTCGGAACTCTAGGTCTGACGGTTCTTTTTTAGCTCGAACAAAGCTAACTATTGGAGGCACTGTCTGTCTCTACAAACCCCAATACGTCCCTCCTTCCAAGTTGTGTGTCTGTGTGATTTAGTTTTCCTTTGAAATTTTATGGGAAAAATGACTGATTTACAGTTCATGGGGGTTGCCTAATCACACATATGAAGTTTTGGACAGATCTGACTTTTTAACCCCTCGAAACAGCCCCTGAGACACCAATTATGGCACTTCCGGTTGGCACAGGAAGCTATAAGTCAACACATATCCTCACTGAGGTATGCTGTTACAGAATCCTGAGTTTTAAGTCCTTACATTAAGAATTGACTGATTTACACAGGGTTGAATGCACTATGTCTATCAAACTGCAGGCAGGTAATGGAAAAACACTTTTAGGGTGATTTTAACCACTTCCGGTTGATCCAGGAAGCTCAGAATCAACACAGGTAGACCTCATACTGGCCTGATGGACTGTTACCAAAGACAGGTTCATACGGCATTCATAACCCATATAGGCTTCAGGTTGAATTTAGGGGTGCAGGCAATGTATTCCTATGGGGAGAGAAGTCAATGCAAACTCTTTGAAGTAAACACCTTCTTTTAACTATTAAGGGTTAATGCCACACGGTCAAGGTTAGGCTTGCACGGATCGGGAGGACCTTAGGAACGTACCTGAGGTCGAATTGTGCTTCTCACCCTAACGGTTCTCTCACTGTCACCCAAAAGCAAATGACATTGAGGGCCAGGCTTAATTTTGGTTCTGCTTTTTTTCAAGGTCACTGCACTCAGAGCGAGCTACGGTCAAGCGGGGCGTCTCGTTGAACTCGGCACAGTCTGGAGACTATGGTGATGCCATTTTTGTGTTGATTTCAGAATGCCATTTTG
>NC_088403.1:67133267-67140767 GCF_034236695.1 Oncorhynchus nerka
TCTCTCTCTCTCTCTCTCTCTCTCTCGCTCTCTCGCTCTCACTCGCTCTCTGGCTCTGCCTCTCTTGCTCTCCCCCCTTGCCCCCTGCTCCCCCTTGCCCCCCCCCCCTGCTCCCCCTTGCCCCCCCATGCCCCCCTTGCTCTCTCCCAACAGTATAAAAAGGCGAACACATGAGGGGAGAAGGGAAGAGATGGAGGGGAGAAGGGAAGGGGGGTGGAGGAGGGAAGGGCTGGAGGGGAGAAGGGAAGGGGGTGGAGGAGGGAAGAGATGGGGGTGGAAGGGATGGAGGGGTGGAGGAGGGAAGAGATGGAGGGGAGAAGGGAAGGGGTGTGGAGGAGGGAAGAGATGGAGGGGAGAATGGAAGGGGGGTGGAGGAGGGAAGGGCTGGAGGGGAGAAGGGAAGGGGTGTGGAGGAGGGAAGAGATGGAGGGGAGAATGGAAAGGGGGTGGAGGAGGGAAGGGCTGGAGGGGAGAAGGGAAGGGGTGTGGAGGAGGGAAGAGATGGAGGGGAGAATGGAAGGGGGTGGAGGAGGGAAGGGCTGGAGGGGAGAAGGGAAGGGGGTGGAGGAGGGAAGAGATGGAGGGGTGGAAGGGATGGAGGGGTGGAGGAGGGAAGAGATGGAGGGAGAAGGGAAGGGGGTGGAGGAGGGAAGAGATGGAGGGGAGAAGGGAAGGGCGTGGAGGAGGGAAGAGATGGAGGGGAGAAGGGAAGGGGGGTGGAGGAGGGAAGGGCTGGAGGGGAGAAGGGAAGGGGTGTGGAGGAGGGAAGAGATGGAGGGGAGAAGGGAAGGGGGTGGAGGAGGGAAGGGCTGGAGGGAGAAGGGAAGGGGGTGGAGGAGGGAAGAGATGGAGGGGTGGAAGGGATGGAGGGGTGGAGGAGGGAAGAGATGGAGGGGAGAAGGGAAGGGGGATGGAGGAGGGAAGAGATGGAGGGGAGAAGGGAAGGGGGTGGAGGAGGGAAGAGATGGAGGGGAGAAGGGAAGGGGGCGTGGAGGAGGGAAGAGATGGAGGGGAGAAGGGAAGGGGGTGGAGGAGGGAAGAGATGGAGGGGAGAAGGGAAGGGGGGTGGAGGAGGGAAGAGATGGAGGGAGAAGGGAAGGGGGGGTGGAGGAGGGAAAAGATGGAGGGGAGAAGGGAAGGGGGTGGAGGAGGGAAGAGATGGAGGGGAGAAGGGGGTGGAGGAGGGAAGAGATGGAGGGGAGAAGGGGGGTGGAGGAGGGAAGGGATGGAGGGGTGGAAGGGATGGAGGGGTGGAAGGGATGGAGGGGTGGAAGTGGGGTGGAGGAGGGAAGGGATGGAGGGGTGGAAGGGATGGAGGGGTGGAAGGGAAGGGGGTGGAGGAGGGAAGAGATGGAGGGGTGGAAGGGATGGAGGGGTGGAGGAGGAAGAGATGGAGGGGAGAAGGGAAGGGGGGTGGAGGAGGGAAGAGATGGAGGAGGGAAGGGATGCAGGGGTGGAAGGGAAGGGGGTGAAGGAGGGAAGAGATGGAAGGGTGGAAGGGATGGAGGGTGGAGGAGGGAAGGGATGGAGGGGTGGAGGAGGAAGGGATGGAGGGGTGGAAGGGGGTGGAGGAGGGAAGGGATGGAGGGGTGGAAGGGGGTGGAGGAGGGAAGGGATAGAGGGGTGGAAGGGATGGAGGGGTGGAGGAGGGAAGAGATGGAGGGGTGGAAGGGATGGAGGACTGGAGGGATGGAGGGGTGGAGGAATTGTTATAATAATGTAATCAACTTCTATGGTGCTTTTCAATACAAAAATAATCTCTAAGTGCTTGAAAAAGCAAACAAAGAAGAATGAAATAGTAGCAGTATATAATAGAGTCTGGATCTCCTGCCAGAGGTTTGAGTCTCCAACAGATGGAGAGAGGGAAATACACAGCTTAAGGAGGAGGAGGTCAACAGGGAGGCAGGGAGGCAGGCAGGGAGGCAGGGAGGGAGGGAGGGAGGCATGGAGGAAGGGAGGCAGGCAGGGAGGCAGGGAGGGAGGCAGGGAGGGAGGCAGGGAGGCAGGCAGGGGAGGCAGGGAGGCAGGCAGGGAGGCAGGGAGGGAGGGAGGCAGGGAGGCAGGGAGGCAGGCAGGGAGGGAGGCAGGGAGGGAGGCAGGGAGGCAGGGAGGCAGGCAGGGAGGCAGGGAGGCAGGCAGGGAGGCAGGGAGGGAGGGAGGCAGGGAGGCAGGGAGGGAGGGAGGGAGGCAGGGAGGGAGGGAGGCAGGGAGAGAGGGAGGCAGGGAGGCAGGGAGGGAGGGAGGGAGGCAGGGAGGCAGGGAGGAGGGAGGGAGGCAGGCAGGGAGGCATGGAGGGAGGGAGGGAGGCAGAGAGGGAGGGAGGGAGGCAGGGAGGCAGGGAGGGAGGGAGGCAGGAAGGCAGGGAGGCAGGGAGGCATGGAGGGAGGGAGGGAGGCAGGGGGAGGGAGGGAGGCAGGGAGGCAGGGAGGGAGGCAGGGAGGGAGGGAGGGGAGGCAGGGAGGGAGGGAGGCAGGGAGAGAGGGAGGCAGGGAGGCAGGGAGGCAGGAAGGCAGGGAGGCAGGGAGGGAGGGAGGCAGGGAGGGAGGGAGGGAGGCAGGGAGGCAGGGAGGCAGGGAGGGAGGGAGGCAGGGAGGGAGGAGGAGTGAGGGAGACAAGGAGAGAGAAAGGGAGGGAGGCAAGGAGGCAGGGAGGCAGTGAGGGAGGGAGGCAGGGAGGGAGGCAGGGAGGGAGGCAGGGAGGCAGGGAGGGAGGGAGGCAGAGAGGGAGGCAGGGAGGCAGAGAGGGAGGGAGGCAAGGAGGCAGAGAGGGGAGGGAGGCGGGGTGGCAGGGAGGGAGGGAGGCAAGGAGGAAGGAAGGGAGGGAGGCAATGAGGAAAGGAGGGAGGGAGGCAAGGAGGGAGGGAGGCAGGCAGGGGAGGCAGGGAGGGGGAGGGAGGCAAGGAGGCAGGGAGGCAAGGAGGCAGGGAGGGAGGCAGGGAGGATGGAGGGGAGGGAGGCAGGGAGGGAGGGGGGAGGGAGGGAGGGAGGGAGGGAGGGAGGGAGGGGGAGGGAGGGAGGGAGGGAGGGAGGGAGGCAGGCAGGCAGGCAGGCAGGCAGGGAGGGTGCGAGGGAGGGAGGGAGGGAGGGAGGCAGGGAGGGAGGGAGGGAGGCAAGGAGGAAAGGAGGCAGAAAGGGAGGGAGGGAGGGAGGGAGGCAGGGAAGCAGGGGGGTAGGGAGGGAGGCAGGCAGGCAGGGAGGGAAACAGGGAGTGATGGAGGCAAGGAAGCAGGGAGGGAGGGTGGGAGGGAGGCAAGGAGGAAGGGGGGTCAAGGAGGCAGGGAGGGAGGGCGGGAGGCAAGGAGGGAGGGAGGCAGGAAGGAAGGGAGGGAGGGAGGCAAGGAGGGAGGCAAGGAGGCAAGGAGGCAGGGAGCGAGGGAGGGAGGCAAGGAGGAAAGGAGGCAGAAAGGGAGGGAGGGAGGGAGGCAGGGAAGCAGGGGGTAGGGAGGGAGGCAGGCAGGCAGGGAGGGAAACAGGGAGTGATGGAGGCAAGGAAGCAGGGAGGGAGGGTGGGAGGGAGGCAAGGAGGAGGAAGGGGGTCAAGGAGGCAGGGAGGGAGGGCGGGAGGCAAGGAGGGAGGGAGGCAGGAAGGAAGGGAGGGAGGGAGGCAAGGAGGGAGGCAAGGAGGCAAGGAGGCAGGGAGCGAGGGAGGGAGGGAGGCAGGCAGGCAAACACACACAGGACTTTGGATCTGTTGGGGCGGTATGGAAACTGGAGTGGGGTCTAGGATGTCTGGGATGATGGCCATAACCAGCCTCTCAAACCACTTCATGAAGACAGATGTGAGTGCTACAGGGTGCTAGTTATTGTGGCATGAAGCCTTAGAGGTCTTAGGAAACAGGACGGATAGTAGTCAGTTTGAGACATGTGGGCATTACAGCCTGGGACAAGGAGAGGTTGAAGATGCCTATGAAGATGAGGCTCTGTTGTTGTTGAAATATGAAATGCATGGAGTTCATCTGGTAGAGAGGCGTCGTTGGGCAGATCACGGGTCTTCCTCTGTAATCACTAATGGGCTGTAACCCATTGAGCCACATGAGGCGTCAGAACGTAGTTTGTTCCTTGTTCCACTTTATTTCCCTTTTGCTCCTTTGATGCTGCTGAAGTCAAAACAGAACTTCTTACACTTGTCGTCAGCCAATAGCCTCGGGGTTGGCCAACTGTAAAGTTTGGTGGAGGGTGTGGCATGCTTCTGGTTTGGCCAACTATAAAGTTTGGTGGAGTATTGGCTGTGGTAGCCTCGGGTTGTCTGGGATAGATCTGTGTGTGTGTGTGGTAGCCTTGGGGTTGGCCAACTGTAAAGTTTGGGGGAGGCCGACTGTCTGTGATATCTCTGTGTGTGTGGTAGCCTTGGGGTTGGCCAACTGTAAAGTTTGGGGGAGGCCGACTGTCTGTGATATCTCTGTGTGTGGTAGCCTCGGGGTTGGCCAACTGTAAAGTTTGGTGGAGGCCGACTGTCTGTGATATCTCTGTGTGTGTGGTAGCCTCGGGGTTGGCCAACTGTAAAGTTTGGTGGAGGCCGACTGTCTGTGATATCTCTGTGTGTGTGGTAGCCTCGGGGTTGGCCAACTGTAAAGTTTGGTGGAGGCCGACTGTCTGTGATATCTCTGTGTGTGTGGTAGCCTCGGGGTTGGCCAACTGTAAAGTTTGGTGGAGGACGACTAATGGTCTGGGGCTGTTTTTCATGATTCGGACCCCTTAGTTCCAGTGAAGGGAAATTCTTAATGCTACAACATACAAAGACATTCTAGACGATTCTGTGTTTCCAACTTTGTGGCAACAGTTTGGGAAAATGCCCTTTCCTGTTTCAGCATGACAATGCACCCGTGCACAAAGAGAGGTCCATACAGAACTGGTTTGTCGAGATCGATGTGGAAGAACTTGACTGGCTGGGCACAGAACCCTGACCTCAACCCCGTCGCACATCTTTGGGATGAATTGGAAGGCCGACTGCGAGCCTAATCGCCCAACATCAGTGTCCGACCTCACTAATGCTTTTGTGGTTGAATCGAACCAAGTCCTCCACAGCAATGTTCCTACATCTAGTGGAAAGCCTTCCCAGAAGAGTGGAGGCTGTTATAGCAGCAATGTTCCAACATCTAGTGGAAAACCTTCCCAGAAGAGTGGAGGCTGTTATAGCAGCAATGTTCCAACATCTTGTGGAAAGCCTTCCCAGAAGAGTGGAGGCTGTTATAGCAGCAATGGTCCTACATCTAGTGGAAAGCCTTCCCAGAAGAGTGGAGGCTGTTGTAGCAGCAATGGTCCTACATCTAGTGGAAAGCCTTCCTAGAAGAGTGGAGGCTGTTATAGCAGCAATGGTCCTACATCTAGTGGAAAGCCTTCCCAGAAGAGTGGAGGCTGTTGTAGCAGCAATGTTCCTACATCTAGTCGACATTGTGTGTGTGTGTGTGTGTGTGTGTGTGTGTGTGTGTGTGTGTGTGTGTGTGTGTGTGTGTGTGTGTGTGTGTGCGTGTGTGTGTGTGTGTGTGTGCTCCTGCATTAGGAATAACCAGATATGAATAACTTACCAGCATCAAACAACTGCTCAAAACACATACCCCTCACCCCTCTCCCCTCTCCCCTCTCCCCTCCCTCTCCCCTCTCCTCTCCCCCCCCACCCCTCTCCCCTCAACCCTCACCCCTCTCCCCTCACCCCTCACCCTCTCCCCTCTCCCCTCCCCCTCAACCCTCAACCCTCTCCCCTCTCCTCTCCCCCCTCACCCCTCTCCCCTCAACCCTCACCCCTCTCCCCTCACCCCTCTCCCTCTCCTCTCCCCTCACCCCTCTCCCCTCTCTCCCCCCTCACCCCTCTCCCCCTCCCCTCTCCCTCTCCCCTCACCCCTCTCCTCCCCCTCTCCCCTCTCTTCCCCTCCCCCTCACCCCTCTCCTCTCCCCCCCTCCCCCTCTCCCCTCACCCCTCACCCCTCTCCCCTCCCCCTCTCCCCTCCCTCTCCCCCTCACCCCTCACCCCTCTCCTCTCCCCCTCTCCTCTCCCCTCACCCTCTCCCCTCCCCTCACCCCTCACCCCTCTCCTCACCCCTCTCCTCTCCCCTCTCCCCCCCTCTCCCCTCACCCCCTCTCCCCTCTCCCTCTCCCCCTCCCCCTCCCCACCCCTCTCCCTCTCCCCCCTCTCCCCTCCCCTCACCCCTCCCCCTCAACCCCTCCTCCCCTCACCCCTCCCCTCACCCCTCTCCCCTCACCCCTCTCCTCTCCTCCCCTCTCCCCTCTCCCCTCTCCCCTCTCTTCTCCCCCCCTCTCCCTCTCCCCCTCTCCCTCTCCCCTCACCCCTCACCCCTCACCCTCTCCTCTCCCCCTCTCCCTCTCCCCTCACCCCTCTCCCTCTCCCCTCACCCCTCACCCCTCTCCTCTCCCCCTCTCCCCTCTCCCCTCACCCCTCTCCCTCTCCCCTCTCCCCTCACCCCTCTCCCTCACCCCTGTTCCCTTTGAGGTAAATCAGAAAGTACCCACCCTCTCCCTCCTAACAAATCCATACTCCTTTGTTCCTTGTCCTGCTCTTAACCCCACGACGAGTCACAATTAACCACCTCAGACGTGGCACTACCAGAACAGGTCAAAGCATGATCACAGAACGTGGCCCCCTTTTCCCAACCTTAGTCTCTGTACAGAGAATCAACGTAAATCCATTCTCACTCCATTTTCTCCATACACTTAGAAAGGTCAGTGTGTCCTCTCTGTCACACTCTCTTCTGCGTTGGCATCCTACCGTCCACTGTACCTCCACACAAACCAACTGTTGTCTATGAGTCACCTCCGGCCACTTCAGAAGAGCTTGGCCCCATCTTGACTCGTTCTCCCAGCTTTAACCCTCGTATTGGCCGTAGTACAAGGTTTGGGAGAATCAATCTAATTTCAACCATTCTCTCTGTATCCACCAAACAGGTCAGTGGAGTGTGTGTGTGTCCTCCCTTTAACCTCTTGAGTCACACACACACTCTCTGTCTTCCCATAGCCATGTTTACCATGTCCTGCCCGATACAATAAGCAGAGCCTTCACAGTCCTACAGCTCAGGGAGCTGGGGGATGTGTTTATGAGTTCAACCTCTGGCTCTGTGTGTTGATACAACTGAGCCTGGTTCAAGGTTACCGTAGCAACAGCCTCTGAGCCTGGTTCAAGGTTACCGTAGCAACAGCCTCTGAGCCTGGTTCAAGGTTACCGTAGCAACAGTCTCTGAGCCTGGTTCAAGGTTACCGTAGCAACAGCCTCTGAGCCTGGTTCAAGGTTACCATAGCAACAGCCTCTGAGCCTGGTTCAAGGTTACTGTAGCAACAGCTTCTGAGCCTGTTTCAAGGTTACTGTAGCAACAGCCTCTGAGCCTGGTTCAAGGTTACCCTAGCAACAGCATCTGAGCCTGGTTCAAGGTTACTGTAGCAACAGCTTCTGAGACTGGTTCAAGGTTACCGTAGCAACAGCTTCTGAGCCTGGTTCAAGGTTAATGTATCAACAGCCTCTGAGCCTGGTTCAAGGCTTCCGTAGCAACAGCCT
>NC_088403.1:67143267-67185767 GCF_034236695.1 Oncorhynchus nerka
ACATAATATCACATAATATCACATACATAATATCACATACATAATATCACATAATACCACATACATAATATCACATACATAATATCACATAATACCACATACATAATATCACATACATAATATCACATACATAATACCACATAATATCACATAATATCACATACATAATACCACATAATATCACATAATATCACATACATAATACCACATACATAATACCACATACATAATACCACATACATAATATCACATAATACCACATACATAATACCACATAATACCACATACATAATATCACATAATATCACATAATATCACATACGTAATATCACATAATACCACATACATAATACCACATAATATCACATACATAATACCACATAATACCACATACATAATATCACATAATACCACATACATAATATCACATAATACCACATACATAATACCACATAATATCACATACATAATACCACATACATAATATCACATAATACCACATACATAATACCACATAATATCACATACGTAATATCACATAATACCACATACATAATACCACATAATATCACATACATAATATCACATAATACCACATACATAATACCACATAATACCACATACATAATATCACATAATATCACATACGTAATATCACATAATACCACATACATAATATCACATAATATCACATAATACCACATACATAATATCACATACATAATACCACATAATATCACATACATAATACCACATACATAATATCACATAATATCACATACATAATATCACATAATACCACATACATAATATCACATAATATCACATACATAATATCACATAATATCACATACATAATACCACATACATAATACCACATACATAATACCACATACATAATACCACATACATAATATCACATAATACCACATACATAATATCACATAATATCACATACATAATACCACATACATAATACCACATAATATCACATACATAATACCACATACATATCACATACATAATACCACATAATATCACATAATAATACCACATAATACCATATCACATACATAATATCACATACATAATATCACATAATATCACATACATAATATCACATACATAATATCACATAATATCACATACATAATATCACATAATATCACATACATAATACATACATAATACCACATACATAATATCACATAATATCACATAATACCACATACATAATACCACATAATACCACATACATAATATCACATAATACCACATACATAATACCACATAATATCACATAATACCACATACATAATACCACATAATACCACATAATACCACATAATATCACATACATAATATCACATAATATCACATACATAATATCACATACATAATATCACATAATATCACATACATAATATCACATAATATCACATACATAATACCACATAATATCACATAATACCACATACATAATACCACATACATAATATCACATAATATCACATAATATCACATACATAATATCACATAATATCACATACATAATACCACATACATAATATCACATAATACCACATACATAATACCACATACATAATATCACATAATATCACATACATAATATCACATAATACCACATACATAATATCACATACATAATATCACATAATATCACATACATAATACCACATACATAATACCACATACATAATATCACATACATAATATCACATAATATCACATACATAATATCACATAATATCACATACATAATATCACATAATACCACATACATAATATCACATAATATCACATACATAATATCACATAATACCACATACATAATATCACATAATATCACATACATAATACCACATACATAATATCACATAATACCACATACATAATACCACATACATAATATCACATAATATCACATACATAATATCACATACATAATATCACATAATATCACATACATAATACCACATAATATCACATAATACCACATAATATCACATACATAATACCACATAATATCACATAATACCACATAATATCACATAATACCACATACATAATATCACATAATACCACATACATAATACCACATAATATCACATACATAATATCACATACATAATACCACATACATAATATCACATACATAATACCACATACATAATATCACATACATAATACCACATACATAATACCACATACATAATACCACATAATATCACATACATAATACCACATACATAATATCACATAATACCACATACATAATATCACATAATATCACATACGTAATATCACATAATACCACATACATAATATCACATAATACCACATAATACCACATACATAATACCACATAATATCACATACATAATACCACATACATAATATCACATAATATCACATACATAATATCACATAATACCACATACATAATATCACATACATAATACCACATAATACCACATAATATCACATAATACCACATACATAATATCACATACATAATATCACATAATACCACATACATAATATCACATACATAATATCACATACATAATACCACATAATATCACATAATATCACATACATAATACCACATAATACCACATAATATCACATAATACCACATACATAATATCACATACATAATATCACATAATACCACATACATAATATCACATACATAATATCACATACATAATACCACATAATATCACATAATATCACATACATAATACCACATAATATCACATAATATCACATACATAATACCACATACATAATACCACATACATAATACCACATACATAATATCACATAATACCACATACATAATACCACATAATACCACATACATAATATCACATAATATCACATACGTAATATCACATAATACCACATACATAATATCACATAATATCACATACATAATATCACATACATAATATCACATAATACCACATACATAATATCACATAATACCACATACATAATACCACATACATAATATCACATAATATCACATACATACCACATACATAATATCACATAATACCACATACATAATATCACATAATATCACATACGTAATATCACATAATACCACATACATAATACCACATAATATCACATACATAATATCACATAATACCACATACATAATACCACATAATACCACATACATAATATCACATAATATCACATACGTAATATCACATAATACCACATACATAATATCACATAATATCACATAATACCACATACATAATATCACATACATAATATCACATAATATCACATACATAATACCACATACATAATATCACATAATATCACATACATAATATCACATAATACCACATACATAATATCACATAATATCACATACATAATATCACATACATAATATCACATACATAATACCACATACATAATACCACATACATAATACCACATACATAATATCACATAATACCACATACATAATATCACATAATATCACATACATAATACCACATACATAATACCACATAATATCACATACATAATACCACATACATAATACCACATACATAATACCACATAATACCACATACATAATACCACATACATAATATCACATACATAATATCACATACATAATATCACATACATAATATCACATACATAATATCACATACATAATATCACATAATATCACATACATAATATCACATAATATCACATACATAATACCACATAATACCACATACATAATACCACATAATATCACATAATACCACATACATAATACCACATAATACCACATACATAATATCACATAATACCACATACATAATACCACATAATATCACATAATACCACATACATAATACCACATAATACCACATAATACCACATAATATCACATACATAATATCACATAATATCACATACATAATATCACATACATAATATCACATAATATCACATACATAATATCACATAATATCACATACATAATACCACATAATATCACATAATACCACATACATAATACCACATAATATCACATACATAATATCACATAATACCACATACATAATACCACATACATAATACCACATAATATCACATACATAATATCACATACATAATACCACATAATATCACATACATAATATCACATAATACCACATACATAATATCACATAATATCACATAATACCACATACATAATATCACATAATATCACATACATAATATCACATAATATCACATACATAATACCACATAATACCACATACATAATATCACATAATATCACATACATAATATCACATACATAATACCACATAATATCACATACATAATATCACATACATAATATCACATAATACCACATACATAATATCACATAATATCACATACATAATATCACATAATATCACATAATACCACATACATAATATCACATAATATCACATACATAATACCACATAATATCACATACATAATACCACATACATAATATCACATAATATCACATAATACCACATACATAATATCAAATAATACCACATACATAATACCACATAATACCACATACATAATACCACATAATACCACATACATAATACCACATAATATCACATACATAATATCACATAATACCACATACATAATATCACATAATACCACATACATAATACCACATAATATCACATAATACCACATACATAATACCACATAATACCACATACATAATATCACATAATACCACATACATAATATCACATACATAATATCACATAATATCACATACATAATATCACATAATACCACATACATAATACCACATACATAATATCACATACATAATATCACATAATACCACATACATAATACCACATACATAATATCACATACATAATATCACATAATATCACATACATAATATCACATAATACCACATACATAATACCACATACATAATATCACATAATATCACATACATAATATCACATAATATCACATAATACCACATACATAATACCACATAATACCACATACATAATATCACATAATACCACATACATAATATCACATACATAATATCACATAATATCACATACATAATATCACATAATACCACATACATAATACCACATACATAATATCACATAATACCACATACATAATATCACATAATATCACATACATAATATCACATAATACCACATACATAATATCACATAATACCACATACATAATACCACATAATATCACATACATAATATCACATAATATCACATAATATCACATACATAATATCACATAATACCACATACATAATACCACATACATAATATCACATACATAATATCACATAATACCACATACATAATACCACATACATAATATCACATACATAATATCACATAATACCACATACATAATACCACATACATAATACCACATACATAATATCACATACATAATATCACATAATACCACATACATAATACCACATACATAATACCACATAATATCACATACATAATATCACATAATACCACATACATAATACCACATACATAATATCACATAATATCACATACATAATATCACATAATACCACATACATAATACCACATACATAATATCACATAATATCACATAATATCACATACATAATATCACATAATATCACATACATAATACCACATACATAATATCACATAATACCACATACATAATACCACATACATAATATCACATAATATCACATACATAATATCACATAATACCACATACATAATATCACATACATAATATCACATAATATCACATACATAATACCACATACATAATACCACATACATAATATCACATACATAATATCACATAATATCACATACATAATATCACATAATATCACATACATAATATCACATACATAATATCACATAATACACATACATAATATCACATAATATCACATACATAATATCACATAATACCACATACATAATATCACATAATATCACATACATAATACCACATACATAATATCACATAATACCACATACATAATACCACATACATAATATCACATAATATCACATACATAATATCACATACATAATATCACATAATATCACATACATAATATCACATAATATCACATACATAATATCACATACATAATACCACATACACATAATACCACATAATATCACATAATATCACATACATAATATCACATAATATCACATACATAATATCACATAATACCACATACATAATACCACATACATAATACCACATACATAATATCACATACATAATACCACATACATAATATCACATAATACCACATACATAATATCACATACATAATACCACATACATAATATCACATACATAATACCACATACATAATATCACATACATAATATCACATAATATCACATACATAATACCACATACATAATATCACATACATAATACCACATACATAATATCACATAATACCACATACATAATACCACATACATAATATCACATAATACCACATACATAATATCACATACATAATACCACATAATATCACATACATAATACCACATACATAATATCACATACATAATATCACATACATAATATCACATAATACCACATACATAATATCACATACATAATATAATACACATACATAATATCACATACATAATATAATACAGGGGATTAAAGTCAATTGTTTCACACCAGGATGTTTGTGTGTTTTATTTGATTACTTTAACAGAGGTTTGTTTTACAAATGTGCCCTGAATATTACAGCATAAAGATGGACTTTATAACTAAACAAAAATACAGTAGAAGTAGGAGGTTCACATGTAAATACAGTAGAAGTAGGAAGTTTACATATAAATACAGTTGAAGTAGGAAGTTCACATGTAAATACAGTAGAAGTAGGAAGTTTACATTTAAATACAGTTGAAGTAGGAAGTTTACATATAGTTTACATATAAATACAGTTGAAGTAGGAAGTTTACATATAGTTTACATATAAATACAGTTGAAGTAGGAAGTTTACATATAGTTTACATATAAATACAGTTGAAGTAGGAAGTTTACATATAAATACAGTTGAAGTAGGAAGTTTACATATAGTTTACATATAAATACAGTTGAAGTAGGAAGTTTACATTTAAATACAGTTGAAGTAGGAAGTTTACATATAAATACAGTTGAAGTAGGAAGTTTACATATAAATACAGTTGAAGTAGGAAGTTTACATATAGTTTACATATAAATACAGTTGAAGTAGGAAGTTTACATTTAAATACAGTTGAAGTAGGAAGTTTACATATAAATACAGTTGAAGCAGGAAGTCTACATGTAAATACAGTTGAAGTAGGAAGTTTACATATAAATACAGTAGAAGCAGGAAGTTTACATATAAATACAGTAGAAGCAGGAAGTTTACATATAGTTTACATATAAATACAGTTTAAGTAGGAAGTTTACATATAAATACAGTTTAAGTAGGAAGTTTACATGTAAATACAGTTGAAGTAGGAAGTTTACATTTAAATACAGTTGAAGTAGGAAGTTTACATATAGTTTACATATAAATACAGTTGAAGTAGGAAGTTTACATATAAATACAGTTGAAGTAGGAAGTTTACATATAGTTTACATATAAATACAGTTGAAGTAGGAAGTTTACATTTAAATACAGTTGAAGTAGGAAGTTTACATATAAATACAGTTGAAGTAGGAAGTTTACATATAAATACAGTTGAAGTAGGAAGTTTACATATAGTTTACATATAAATACAGTTGAAGTAGGAAGTTTACATTTAAATACAGTTGAAGTAGGAAGTTTACATATAAATACAGTTGAAGCAGGAAGTCTACATGTAAATACAGTTGAAGTAGGAAGTTTACATATAAATACAGTAGAAGCAGGAAGTTTACATATAAATACAGTAGAAGCAGGAAGTTTACATATAGTTTACATATAAATACAGTTTAAGTAGGAAGTTTACATATAAATACAGTTGAAGTAGGAAGTTTACATGTAAATACAGTTGAAGTAGGAAGTTTACATTTAAATACAGTTTAAGTAGGAAGTTTACATTTAAATACAGTTGAAGTAGGAAGTTTACATATAAATAGAGTAGAAGTAGGAAGTTCACATATAAATACAGTAGAAGTAGGAAGTTCACATATAAATACAGTAGAAGTAGGAAGTTTACATTTAAATACAGTTGAAGTTAAACAGTTGAAGTAGGAAGTTCACATATAAATACAGTTGAAGTAGGAAGTTCACATACACAATAGCCAAATACATTTAAACTGTGTTTATTCACATTTAATCCTAGTAAAAATTCCCTGTTTTAGTTCAGTTAGGATCACCACCTTATTTTAAGAATGTGAAATGTCAGAATAAAAGTAGAGAGAATTATTTCTTTCAGCTTTTATTTCTTTCATCACATTCCCAGTGTGTCAGAAGTTTACATACACTCAATTAGTATTTTGTAGCATTGCCTTTAAATTGTTTAACTTGGGTCAAACGTTTTGGGTAGCCTTCCACATGCTTTTGCACAATAAATTGTGTGAATTTTGGCCCATTCCTCCTGACAGAGCTGGTGTAACTGAGTCAGGTTTGTAGGCCTCCTTGCTTGCACACACTTTTTCAGTTTTGCCCACAAATGTTCAATAGGATTGAGGTCAGGGCTTTGTGATGACCACTCCAATACCTTGACTTTGTTGTCCTTAAGCCATTTTGCCACAACTTTGGAAGTATGCTTGGGGTCATTGTCCATTTGGAAGACCCATTTGGAAGTATGCTTGGGGTCATTGTCCATTTGGAGACCCATTTGCGACCAAGCTTTAACTTCCTGACTGATGTTGCTTCAATATATCCACATAATTTTCCATCCTCATGATGCCATCTATTTCGTGAAGTGCACCAGACCCTCCTGCAGCAAAGCACCCCCACAACATGATGCTGCCACACCCGTGCTTCACGGTTGGGATGGTGGTCTTTGGCTTGCAAGCCTCCCCCTTTTCCTGCAAACATAACAATGGTAATTATGGCCAAACAGTTCTATTTTTGATTCAGAACAGAACAGAGGATATTTCTCCAAAAAGTACGATCTTTGTCCCCATGTGCAGTTGCAAACCGAAGTCTGGCTTCTTGCTGAGCGGCCTTTCAGGTTATGTCGATATAGGACTCTTTTTACTGTGGATATAGATACTTCTGTATCTGTTTCTTCCAGCATCTTCACAAGGTCCATTGCTCAGGAAGGATCACGTCTCCTTCCTGAGCGGTATGACAGCTGCATGGTCCCATGGTGTTTATACTTGCGTACTATTGTTTGTACAGATGAACGTGGTACCTTCAGATGTTTGGAAATTGCTCCCAAGGATGAACCAGACTTGTGGAGGTCTACAATTTATTTTCTGAGGCCTTGGCTGATTTCTTTTGATTTTCCCATGATGTCAAGCAAAGAGCCACTGAGTTTGATGGTAGGCCTTGAAATACATCCACAGGTACACTTCCAATTACCTCAAATTATGTCAATTAGCCTTTCAGAAACTTCTAAAGCCATGACATCATTTTCTGGAATTTTCCAAGCTGTTTAAAGGCACAGTCAACTAAGTGTATGTAAACTTCTGACCCACTGGAATTGTGATACAGTGAATTATGAAGTGAAATAATCTGTCTGTAAACAATTGTTGGAAAAATGACTTGTGTCGTGTACAACGTAGATTGCCAAAACTATAATTTGTTAACAAGAAATGTGTGGAGTGGTTGAAAAACAAGTTTTAATTTGCCTGTTTCAGCACTCATGTTATATAGCGTCACGTTCATTTTGTTAGTTTGTTTAGTTTGTTTAGTGTTATTCGTTGATAAAGAAGTATGTAAAATGTATTCAGATCACGCTGCGTCTTGGTCTCATCAATACGACGATCGTGACAGAAGTAGGGCCTTGTAAACAAAAAGGGAGTAATGTAGAGATCTACTGGTCTGTAGAGATTCACTGACATTTTCAACCTCTCCCTGTCTGAGTCTGTAATACCAAAATGTTTCAAGCAGACCGCCCTGTGCCCAATAACGCCAAAGTAACCTGCCTAAGTGATTACTGTGGCACTCACGTCAGCAGCCATGAAGTGCTTTGAAAGGCTGGTCATGGCTCACATCAACACCATCATTCCAGAAACCCTAGACCCACTCCAATTCGCATACCTCCTCAAAAGATCCACAGATGACGCCGTCTCAATCGCACTCCACACTGCCCTTTCCCACCTGGACAAAAGGAACACCTATGTGAGAATGCTGTTCAATGACTACAGCTCAGTGTTCAACACCATACTTGCCTCATAGCTCATCACTAAGCTAAGGACCCTGGGACTAAACACCTCCCTCTGCAACTGGATCCTGGACTTCCTGACGGGCGGCCCCCAGGTGGTGAAGGTAGGCAACAACACAGCTGCCACGCTGATCCTCAACACTGGGGTATCAAGGCTCAGACTAAGAAACAGATGCAGACACAGGAGGCAGAGTTTATTATAGCTCAAGGTGCAGGAAAAAGGTAGGTCAAGGCAGGCAAAGGGTCGTAAATCCAAATCAAAGTCAGATAGGTACAGGAACGCAGGTGTAAATGCACAGAAGGTAATGGGGACAGATGGGAGACACCTGGTTGAGGGTGGAGACAAGCACAAGACAGGTGAAACAGATCAGGGTGTGACAAGGGGCTCCCCAGGGGTGTGTGCTTAGTCCCCTCCTGTACACCCTGTTCACCCATGACTGCGTGGCCAAGCACATCTCCAACACCATCCTGAAGTTTGTTGACGACACCACGGTGGTGGCTCTGATCACCAACAACGAAGAGGCAGTCTATAGGGGGCAGCGTGGTGCCAGGACAACAACCACTCCCTCAACGTGAACAAGACAAAGAAGATGATTGTGGACTACAGGAAAAGGAGGGCCAAACTCGTTCCATTCACATCGACAGGGCTGTAGTGGAGCAGGTCGAGAGTTTCAAGTTCCTTGGTGTTCACCAACAAAACACACCAGGAAAGTTGTGAAGAGGGCTTTCTTCCCCTCAGGAGATTGAAAAAGATTTGGTCCCCAGATCCTCAAAAAAGTTCTACAGCTGCACCATCGAGAGCATCCTGACTGGTTGCATCACCGCCTGGTATGGCAACTGACTGAATAATCTGCTTCCTACCGCTTAGAGAAATATATGATCTGTTTCTGTAGAAGAAGACAACTTCTGAACTAGCTTATATATATATATATTTATATGTGTTTTTTAAAAGTCAAAACCATGTCATTGGGGCGGCAGCGTAGCCTAGTGGCAGCGTAGCCTAGTGGTTAGAGCGTTGGACTAGTAACCGGAAGGTTGTGAGTTCAAACCCCCAGCAGACTGGGATAAGGATTGATTGAATATGTCCGTAAACACACCATTCAGCTGGTCTGCGCATGCTCTGAGGTCGCGGCTGGGGATGCCGTCTGGGCCATCAGCCCTGCGAGGGTTAACACGTTTAAATGTTTTACTCACTTTGGCCGAGGTGACATAAACTGGTCTATGTCAGGGGTATTCAACTCTACGAGGTCCATGGTCTATGTCAGGGGTATTCAACTCTACGAGGTCCATGGTCTATATCAGGGGTATTCAACTCTACGAGGTCCATGGTCTATGTCAGGGGTATTCAACTCTACGAGGTCCATGGTCTATGTCAGGGTATTCAACTCACGAGGTCCATGGTCTATATCAGGGGTATTCACCTCTAAGAGGTCCATGGTCTATGTCAGGGGTATTCAACTCTACGAGGTCCATGGTCTAAATCAGGGGTATTCAACTCTACGAGGTCCATGGTCTATGTCAGGGGTATTCAACTCTACGAGGTCCATGGTCTATGTCAGGGGTATTCAACTCTACGAGGTCCATGGTCTATATCAGGGGTATTCACCTCTACAAGGTCCATGGTCTATGTCAGGGGTATTCACCTCTACGAGGTCCATGGTCTATGTCAGGGGTATTCAACTCTACAAGGTCAATGGTCTATATCAGGGGTATTCACCTCTACAAGGTCCATGGTCTATGTCAGGGGTATTCACCTCTACGAGGTCCATGGTCTATGTCAGGGGTATTCAACTCTACGAGGTCCATGGTCTATATCAGGGGTATTCAACTCTACGAGGTCCATGGTCTATGTCAGGGGTATTCAACTCTACGAGGTCCATGGTCTATGTCAGGGGGTATTCAACTCTACAAGGTCTATTGTCTATATCAGGGGTATTCACCTCTACGAGGTCCATTGTCTATGTCAGGGGTATTCAACTCTACGAGGTCCATGGTCTATATCAGGGGTATTCAACTCTACGAGGTCCATGGTCTATGTCAGGGGTATTCACCTCTATGAGGTCCATGGTCTATGTCAGGGGTATTCAACTCTATGAGGTCCATGGTCCATGGTCTATGTCAGGAGTATTCACCTCTACGAGGTCCATGGTCTATGTCAGGGGTATTCAACTCTACGAGGTCCATGGTCTATGTCAGGGGTATTCAACTCTACGAGGTCCATGGTCTATGTCAGGGGTATTCACCTCTACGAGGTCCATGGTCTATGTCAGGGGTATTCAACTCTACGAGGTCCATGGTCTATGTCAGGGGTATTCAACTCTACGAGGTCCATGGTCTATGTCAGGGGTATTCACCTCTACGAGGTCCATGGTCTATGTCAGGGGTATTCACCTCTACGAGGTCCATGGTCTATGTCAGGGGTATTCAACTCTACAAGGTCCATTGTCTATGTCAGGGGTATTCACCTCTACGAGGTCCATGGTCTATGTCAGGGGTATTCAACTCTACAAGGTCCATTGTCTATGTCAGGGGTATTCAACTCTACAAGGTCCATTGTCTATGTCAGGGGTATTCACCTCTACGAGATCCATGGTCTATGTCAGGGGTATTCACCACGAGGTCCATGGTCTATGTCAGGGTATTCAACTCTATGAGGTCCATGGTCCATGGTCTATGTCAGGAGTATTCACCTCTACGAGGTCCATGGTCTATGTCAGGGGTATTCAACTCTACGAGGTCCATGGTCTATGTCAGGGGTATTCAACTCTGTCGAGGTCCATGGTCTATGTCAGGGTATTCACCTCTACGAGGTCCATGGTCTATGTCAGGGGTATTCAAAAACAGGTCCATGGTCTATGTCAGGGGTATTCAACTCTGTTATAGGTCCATGGTCTATGTCAAGGGTATTCACCTTTGAGGTCCATGGTCTATGTCAGGGAATGTATTCACCTCTTCACGAGGTCCATGGTCTATGTCAGGGGTATTCAACTCTACAAGGTCCATTGTCTATGTCAGGGGTATTCACCTCTACGAGGTCCATGGTCTATGTCAGGGGTATTCAACTCTACAAGGTCCATTGTCTATGTCAGGGGTATTCAACTCTACAAGGTCCATTGTCTATGTCAGGGGTATTCACCTCTACGAGGTCCATGGTCTATGTCAGGGGTATTCACTGCTCTGCGAGGTCCATGGTCTATGTCAGGGGTATTCAACTCTACGAGGTCCATGGTCTATATCAGGGGTATTCACCTCTACAAGGTCCATGGTCTATGTCAGGGGTATTCACCTCTACGAGGTCCATGGGCTATGTCAGGGGTATTCAACTCTACGAGGTCCATGGTCTATATCAGGGGTATTCAACTCTACGAGGTCCATGGTCTATGTCAGGGGTATTCAACTCTACGAGGTCCATGGTCTATGTCAGGGGGTATTCAACTCTACAAGGTCTATTGTCTATATTAGGGGTATTCACCTCTACGAGGTCCATGGTCTATGTCAGGGGTATTCACCTCTACGAGGTCCATTGTCTATGTCAGGGGTATTCAACTCTACGAGGTCCATGGTCTATATCAGGGGTATTCAACTCTACGAGGTCCATGGTCTATGTCAGGGGTATTCACCTCTACGAGGTCCATGGTCTATGTCAGGGGTATTCAACTCTATGAGGTCCATGGTCCATGGTCTATGTCAGGAGTATTCACCTCTACGAGGTCCATGGTCTATGTCAGGGGTATTCAACTCTACGAGGTCCATGGTCTATGTCAGGGGTATTCAACTCTCGAGAGGTCCATGGTCTATGTCAGGGGTATTCACCTCTACGAGGTCCATGGTCTATGTCAGGGGTATTCAACTCTACGAGGTCCATGGTCTATGTCAGGGGTATTCAACTCTACGAGGTCCATGGTCTATGTCAGGGGTATTCACCTCTACGAGGTCCATGGTCTATGTCAGGGGTATTCAACTCTACAAGGTCCATTGTCTATGTCAGGGGTATTCAACTCTACGAGGTCCATGGTCTATGTCAGGGGTATTCAACTCTACAAGGTCCATTGTCTATGTCAGGGGTATTCAACTCTACAAGGTCCATTGTCTATGTCAGGGGTATTCAACTCTACGAGGTCCATGGTCTATGTCAGGGTATTCAACTCTACAAGGTCCATTGTCTATGTCAGGGGTATTCAACTCTACGAGGTCCATGGTCTATGTCAGGGGTATTCAACTCTCGAGGTCCATAGTCTATGTCAGGGTATTCACACTCTACGAGGTCCATGGTCTATGTCAGGGGTATTCACCTCTACGAGGTCCATGGTCTATGTCAGGGGTATTCAACTCTACGAGGTCCATGGTCTATGTCAGGGGTATTCACCTCTACGAGGTCCATGGTCTATGTCAGGGGTATTCACCTCTACGAGGTCCATGGTCTATGTCAGGGGTATTCAACTCTACAAGGTCCATTGTCTATGTCAGGGGTATTCACCTCTACGAGGTCCATGGTCTATGTCAGGGGTATTCAACTCTACAAGGTCCATTGTCTATGTCAGGGGTATTCAACTCTACAAGGTCCATTGTCTATGTCAGGGGTATTCACCTCTACGAGATCCATGGTCTATGTCAGGGGTATTCACCTCTACGAGGTCCATGGTCTATGTCAGGGGTATTCAACTCTATGAGGTCCATGGTCCATGGTCTATGTCAGGAGTATTCACCTCTACGAGGTCCATGGTCTATGTCAGGGGTATTCAACTCTACGAGGTCCATGGTCTATGTCAGGGGTATTCAACTCTACGAGGTCCATGGTCTATGTCAGGGGTATTCACCTCTACGAGGTCCATGGTCTATGTCAGGGGTATTCAACTCTACGAGGTCCATGGTCTATGTCAGGGGTATTCAACTCTACGAGGTCCATGGTCTATGTCAAGGGTATTCACCTCTACGAGGTCCATGGTCTATGTCAGGGGTATTCACCTCTACGAGGTCCATGGTCTATGTCAGGGGTATTCAACTCTACAAGGTCCATTGTCTATGTCAGGGGTATTCACCTCTACGAGGTCCATGGTCTATGTCAGGGGTATTCAACTCTACAAGGTCCATTGTCTATGTCAGGGGTATTCAACTCTACAAGGTCCATTGTCTATGTCAGGGGTATTCACCTCTACGAGGTCCATGGTCTATGTCAGGGGTATTCACCTCTACGAGGTCCATGGTCTATGTCAGGGGTATTCAACTCTACGAGGTCCATGGTCTATATCAGGGGTATTCACCTCTACAAGGTCCATGGTCTATGTCAGGGGTATTCACCTCTACGAGGTCCATGGGCTATGTCAGGGGTATTCAACTCTACGAGGTCCATGGTCTATATCAGGGGTATTCAACTCTACGAGGTCCATGGTCTATGTCAGGGGTATTCAACTCTACGAGGTCCATGGTCTATGTCAGGGGGTATTCAACTCTACAAGGTCTATTGTCTATATTAGGGGTATTCACCTCTACGAGGTCCATGGTCTATGTCAGGGGTATTCACCTCTACGAGGTCCATTGTCTATGTCAGGGGTATTCAACTCTACGAGGTCCATGGTCTATATCAGGGGTATTCAACTCTACGAGGTCCATGGTCTATGTCAGGGGTATTCACCTCTACGAGGTCCATGGTCTATGTCAGGGGTATTCAACTCTATGAGGTCCATGGTCCATGGTCTATGTCAGGAGTATTCACCTCTACGAGGTCCATGGTCTATGTCAGGGGTATTCAACTCTACGAGGTCCATGGTCTATGTCAGGGGTATTCAACTCTACGAGGTCCATGGTCTATGTCAGGGGTATTCACCTCTACGAGGTCCATGGTCTATGTCAGGGGTATTCAACTCTACGAGGTCCATGGTCTATGTCAGGGGTATTCAACTCTACGAGGTCCATGGTCTATGTCAGGGGTATTCACCTCTACGAGGTCCATGGTCTATGTCAGGGGTATTCAACTCTACAAGGTCCATTGTCTATGTCAGGGGTATTCACCTCTACGAGGTCCATGGTCTATGTCAGGGGTATTCAACTCTACAAGGTCCATTGTCTATGTCAGGGGTATTCAACTCTACAAGGTCCATTGTCTATGTCAGGGGTATTCACCTCTACGAGGTCCATGGTCTATGTCAGGGGTATTCAACTCTACAAGGTCCATTGTCTATGTCAGGGGTATTCACCTCTACGAGGTCCATGGTCTATGTCAGGGGTATTCAACTCTACGAGGTCCATAGTCTATGTCAGGGGTATTCACCTCTACGAGGTCCATGGTCTATGTCAGGGGTATTCACCTCTACGAGATCCATGGTCTATGTCAGGGTATTCAACTCTACGAGGTCCATGGTCTATGTCAGGGGTTTTCACCTCTATGAGGTCCATGGTCCATGGTCTATGTCAGGGGTATTCACCTCTACGAGGTCCATGGTCTATGTCAGGGGTATTCAGCTCTACAAGGTTCAGAGCCTGCTGGTTTTATCTTCTAATCAAATCAAATCATAGTTTATTTGTCACGTGTGCCGACTACAACAGGTGTAGACCTTACAGTGAAGTGCTTACTTACAGGCTCTAACCAATAGTGCAAAAAGGGTACTAGGTGAACAATGGGTAGGTAAAGAAATAAAACAACTGTAAAAAGACAGACTATATACAGTAGAGAGGCTATATACAATAGAGGCTATATACATTAGAGAGGTTATATACAGTAGCTAGGCTATATACAGTAGAGGCTATAAAATTAGCAACGCTACATACAAACACCGGTTAGCCAGGCTGATTGAGGTAATATGTACATGTAGGTATGGTTAAAGTGACTATATGAAAAACAGAGAGTAGCAGCAGCATAAAAAGAGGGGTTGGGGAGGGTGTAGTGGGAGGCACACAATGCAAATAGTCTGGGTAGCCATTTGATTACCTGTTCAGGAGTCTTATGGCTTGGGGGTAAAAACTGTTGAGATACCTTTTTGTCCTAGACTTGGCACTCCGGTACCACTTGCCATGCGGTAGAAGAGAGAACAGTCTATGACTGGGGTGGCTGGGGTCTTTGACAATTCTTAGGGCCTTCCTCTGACACCGCCTGGTGTCGAGGACCTGGATGGCAGACAGCTTAACCCCAGTGATGTACTGGACCATACGCACTACCCTCTGTTGTGCCTTGCAGTCGGAGGCCGAGCAGTTGCCGTCCACAATCATCTCCTTAGTCTTGGCTACGTTGAGGGATAGGTTGTTATTCTGGCACCACCCGGCCAGGTCTCTGACCTCCTCCCTATAGGGTGTCTCGTTGTTGTCGGTGATCAGACCTACCACTGTTGTGTCGTCTGCAAACTTAATGATGGTGTTGGAGTCATGCCTGGCCATGCAGTCATGGGTGAACAGGGAGTACAGGAGGGGACTGAGCACGCACCCCTGGGGGGCTCCAGTGTTGAGAACCAACGTGGCAGATGGTTGCTACCTACCCTCACCACCTGGGGGTGGCCCGTCAGGAAGTTCAGGATCCAGTTGCAGAGGGAGGTGTTTAGTCCCAGGGTTCTTAGCTTAGTGATGAGCTTTGAGGGAACTATGGTGTTGAATGCTGAGCTGTAGACAATGAATAACATTCTCACATAGGTGTTCCTTTTGTCCAGGTGGGAAAGGGCAGTGTGGAGTGCAGTAGAGATGGCATCATCTGTGGATCTGTTAGGGCGGTATGCAAATTGGAGTGGGTCTAGGGTTTCTGGGGTAATGGTGTTGATGTGAGCCATGACCAGCCTTTGAAAACACTTCATGGCTACAGACGTGAGTGCTACGGGTCTACACTCATGTAGTCAGGTTGCCTTACTGTTCTTGTGCTCAGAGACTATGGTGGTCTGCTTGAAACATGTTGGTCTTACAGACTCAATCAGGGACATGTTGAAAATGTCAGTGAAGACACCTGCCAGTTGGTCAGTACATGCCCGGAGCACACGTCCTGGTAATCCGCCTGGCCCCGCAGCCTTGTGTATGTTGACCTGTTTAAAGGTCTTACTCACGTCGGCTACGGAGAGCGTGAAGACACAGTCGTCCGGAACAGCTGATGATCTCATGCATGTCTCAGTGTTGCTTGTCTCGAAGCGAGCATAGAAGTGATTTAGCTCATCTCGTAGGCTAGCGTCACTGGGCAGCTCGTAGCTGTGCTTCCCTTTGTAGTCTGTAATAGTTTGCCACCTGATAATTAATCAGTCCCTGATTAGAGGGGAATCCCCCACCTGGTGTCCCAGGTCTAAATCAGTCCCTGATTAGAGGGGAATCACCCACCTGGTGTCCCAGGTCTAAATCAGGCCCTGGTTAGAGGGGAATCACCCACCTGGTGTTCCAGGTCTAAATCAGGCCCTGATTAGAGGGGAATCACCCACCTGGTGTCCCAGGTCTAAATCAGGCCCTGATTAGAGGGGAATCACCCACCTGGTGTCCCAGGTCTAAATCAGGCCCTGATTAGAGGGGAATCACCCACCTGGTGTCCCAGGTCTAAATCAGTCCCTGATTAGAGGGGAATCACCAACCTGGTGTCCCAGGTCTAAATCAGGCCCTGATTAGAGGAGAATCACCAACCTGGTGTCCCAGGTCTAAATAAGGCCCTGATTAGAGGAGAATCACCCACCTGGTGTCCCAGGTCTAAATCCCTGATTAGTCACCCACCTGGTGTCCCAGGTCTAAATCAGTCCCTGATTAGAGGGGAATCACCAACCTGGTGTCCCAGGTCTAAATCAGGCCCTGATTAGAGGAGAATCACCAACCTGGTGTCCCAGGTCTAAATAAGGCCCTGATTAGAGGGGAATCACCCACCTGGTGTCCCAGGTCTAAATCAGGCCCCGATTAGAGGAGAATCACCCACCTGGTGTCCCAGGTCTAAATCAAAGGGAACAATTACAAAACCAGTGCAACTGGCTTCCTGGTCCAGAGTTGAGTTTGACGAGGTTAGAGTGTAACGCAGTACATTAGATGTATTGTAGTGATAGTAGAATTCATAGTAGGATTCTCAAACCATACTATTCCTGCCCAAACATTAACTATTGATAAAATAAATCATCAAACCAAAAGTGATTTAGTACAGGGTTAGAATAAAAACACATAAAAACAGAAGGTAGGAAAGTTCAGTTACTACATAATGCTGATTGTGAGATGTGTTTTCTAGATTTCTCAAACTCTACTCTAACAGCAGGTTATAGTCCTCTACACACAGACACTCTACTCTAACAGTAGGTTATAGTCCTCTACACACAGACACTCTACTCTAACAGTAGGTTATAGTCCTCTATACACACAGACACTCTACTCTAACAGCAGGTTATAGTCCTCTATACACACAGACACTCTACTCTAACAGTAGGTTATAGTCCTCTATACACACAGACACTCTACTCTAACAGCAGGTTATAGTCCTCTATACACACAGACACTCTACTCTAACAGCAGGTTATAGTCCTCTATACACACAGACACTCTACTCTAACAGCAGGTTATACACACAGTTATAGTCCTCTATACACACAGACACTCTACTCTAACAGCAGGTTATAGTCCTCTATACACACAGACACTCTACTCTAACAGCAGGTTATAGTCCTCTATACACACAGACACTCTACTCTAACAGCAGGTTATAGTCCTCTATACACACAGACACTCTACTCTAACAGCAGGTTATAGTCCTCTATACAACAGCAGACACTCTACTCTAACAGCAGGTTATAGTCCTCTACACACAGACACTCTACTCTAACAGCAGGTTATAGTCCTCTACACAGCAGGTTATCTCTACACACAGACACTCTACTCTAACAGCAGGTTATAGTCCTCTATACACACAGACACTCTAGTCTAACAGCAGGTTATAATATAGTCCTCTACACACAGACACTCTACTCTAACAGCAGGTTATAGTCCTCTATACACACAGACACTCTAGTCTAACAGCAGGTTATAATATAGTCCTCTAGGTTATAGTCCTCTATACACACAGACACTCTAACAGCAGGTTATAGTCCTCTATACACACAGACACTCTACTCTAACAGCAGGTTATAGTCCTCTATACACACAGACACTCTACTCTAACAGCAGGTTATAGTCCTCTATACACACAGACACTCTACTCTAACAACAGCAGGTTATAGTCCTCTATACACACAGACACTCTACTCAACAGCAGGTTATAGTCCTCTATACACACAGACACTCTAGCAGGTTATAGTCCTCTATACACACAGACACTCTACTCTAACAGCAGGTTATAGTCCTCTATACACACAGACACTCTACAGCAGGTTATAGTCCTCTACACACACAGACACTCTAACAGCAGGTTATAGTCCTCTATACACACAGACACTCTACTCTAACAGCAGGTTATAGTCCTCTATACACACAGACACTCTACTCTAACAGCAGGTTATAGTCCTCTATACACACAGACACTCTACTCTAACAGCAGGTTATAGTCCTCTATACACACAGACACTCTACTCTAACACAGGTTATAGTCAGACACTCTACTCTAACAGCAGGTTATAGTCCTCTATACACACAGACACTCTACTCTAACAGCAGGTCTAACAGACACTCTACTCTAACAGTTAAGTCCTCTATACACACAGACACTCTACTCTAACAGCAGGTTATAGTCCACACAGACACTCTACAACAGCAGACACTCTACTCTAACAGCAGGTTATAGTCCTCTATACACACAGACACTCTACTCTAACAGCAGGTTATAGTCCTCTATACACACAGACACTCTACTCTAACAGCAGGTTATAGTCTATACACACAGACACTCTACTCTAACAGCAGGTTATAGTCCTCTATACACACAGACACTCTACTCTAACAGCAGGTTATAGTCCTCTATACACAACAGCAGGTTATAGTCCTCTATACACACAGACACTCTACTCTAACAGCAGGTTATAGACACTCTACTCTAACAGCAGGTTACCTCTATACACACAGACACTCTACTCTAACAGCAGGTTATAGTCCTCTATACACACAGACACTCTACAGCAGGTTATCTAGACACTCTACTCTAACAGCAGGTTATAGTCCTCTATACACACAGACACTCTACTCTAACAGCAGGTTATAGTCCTCTATACACACAGACACTCTACTCTAACAGCAGGTTATAGACACTCTACTCTAACACACACACACAGACACTCTACTCTAACAGCAGGTTATAGTCCTCACACAGACACTCTACTAACAGCAGGTTATAGTCCTCTACACACAGACACTCTACTCTAACAGCAGGTTATAGTCCTCTATACACACAGACACTCTACTCTAACAGCAGGTTATAGTCCTCTATACACACAGACACTCTACTCTAACAGCAGGTTATAGTCCTCTATACACACAGACACTCTACTCTAACAGCAGGTTATAGTCCTCTATACACACAGACACTCTACTCTAACAGCAGGTTATAGTCACACACAGACACTCTACTCTAACAGCAGGTTATAGTCCTCTATACACACAGACACTCTAGACCTCTACACACAGACACTCTCTAACAGCAGGTTATAGTCCTAACAGCACTCTAGGTTATAGTCCTCTATACACACAGACACTCTACTCTAACAGCAGGTTATAGTCCTCTATACACACAGACACTCTACTCTAGTACGTGTTGGTCTGCATGTCCCACTCACAGCCGATCCAGATAGAGCCAAAGTAACAGAGAATCTATTAGGAAATGTGACACTGTGTGATTTATCTCACGGTTCATTCAGAGAGGCTGTGTGGCTTTCACTTGCGAGTGTGTGTGTGTGTGTGTTTGTTTTGTGTGTGTGTGTGTGTGTGTGTGGAGTGTGTGTGTGTGTGTGTGTGGAGTGTGTGTGTGAGCTGTAAACTATCCACACTGTCACCAGGTCATCAATTCAGACACACCTTCACAACAGCCAACGAACATAGCACACACACACACACACACACACACACACACACACACACACACACACACACACACACACACACTGTTCAACAATTCTGGACTCCTTTTTCTGCGTCGCTAAACCATTGATATTTTTCATCTTCTCTCTCTGTCTCTCTCTCTCTGTTTCTTTCTCTCTCTCTCTCTCTCTCTCTCTCTCTCTCTCTCTCTGTCTCTCTCTCTCTCTCTGTCTCTCTCTGTCTCTGTCTCTGTCTCTCTCTCTCTCTCTCTCTCTCTCTCTCTCTCTCTCTCTCTCTCTCTCTCTCTCTCTCTCTGTCTCTGTCTCTCTCTCTCTCTCTGTCTCTCTCTCTCTCTCTCTCTTTCTCTCTCTCTCTCTCTCTGTCTCTCTCTCTGTCTCTCTCTCTCTCTCTCTCTCTCTCTGTCTCTCTCTGTCTCTCTCTCTCTCTGTCTCTCTCTCTCTCTGTCTCTCTCTCTCTGTCAATTCAATTCAATTCAAGGGGCTTTATTGGCATGGGAAACATGTGTTAACATTGCCAAAGCAAGTGAGGTAGATAATATATGAAGTGAATATATAAAGTGAAATAAACAATGCAAATGTACAGTAAACATTACACATACAGAAGTTTCAAAACAATAAAGACGGTAGTTATTGAGGTGAAATTTGTGATGTTAAAGAGTTTTAGTATAGTAACTCTCATGTGGTTGATGTCCTTGATGATCATTCAATTTAATTGGAGATTCCAATTTGTTGTCTTTATATTTGATTATTTCATTGAGGATACAATCAACACCACAGGCCTTTTTGAGTTGGAGGGTTTTTATTTTGTCCTGTAACTCGTTCAATTTAATTGGAGAATCCAGTGGGTTCTGGAATCCAGTGGGTTCTGGAATCCAGTGGGTTCTGGAATCCAGTTTGTTCTGGAATATGTATATGTATTTCTGTATTGGTTTAGTGATTCACCATAGTGAAGGCGTAGACTCAGGTTTTCCGGGTCTCTATGTTTTTGGTTGGACAGGTTTCTCAATTTCATTCTTAGATTTTTGCATTCTTCATCAAACCATTTGTCATTGTTGTTCATTTTCTTCGGTTTTCTATTTGAGATTTTTAGATTTGATAGGGAAGCTGAGAGGTCAAATATACTGTTAAGATTTTCTACTGCCAAGTTTACACCTTCACTATTACAGTGGAATGTTTTACCCAGGAAATTGTTTAAAAGGGATTGATTTTGTTGTTGCCTAATTGTTTTTTGGTAGGTTTCCAAACTGCATTCCTTCCAACTATAGCATTTCTTAATGTTACTCAGTTCCTTTGGCTTTGATGCCTCATGATTGAGTATTGCTCTGTTCAAGTAGACTGTGATTTTGCTGTGGTCTGATACGGGTGTCAGTGGGCTGACTGTGAACGCTCTGAGAGACTCTGGGTTGAGGTCAGTGATAAAGTAATCTGCAGTACTACTGCCAAGAGAGGAGCTATAGGTGTACCTACCGTAGGAATCCCCTCGAAGCCTACCGTTGACTATGTACATACCCAGCGTCCGACAGAGCTGCAGGAGTTGGGACCCGTTTTTGTTGGTTATGTAGTCATAGTTGTGCCTAGGGGGGTATATGTGGGAGGGAATGCTGTCACCTCCAGGCAGGTGTTTGTCCCCCTGTGTGCTGAGGGTGTCAGGTTCTTGTCCGGTTCTGGCATTTAGGTCGCCACAGACTAGTACATGTCCCTGGGCCTGGAAATGATTGATTTCCCCCTCCAGGATGGAGAAGCTGTCTTCATTAAAGTATGGGGATTCTGGTGGGGGGATATAGGTAGCACACAGGAGGACATTTTTCTCTGTTAGGATAATTTCCTTTTGAATTTCTAGCCAAATGTAGAATGTCCTGTTTTGATTAATTTAATGGAGTGAGTTAGGTCTGCTCTATACCAAATTAGCATACCCCCTGAGTCCCTTCCCTGTTTCACACCTGGTAGTTTGGTGGATGGGACTACCAGCTCTCTGTAACCTAGAGGGCAATCAGTGGGTCCGTCTCCTCTATACCAGGTTTCTTGCAGGATGACAATGTCTGTATTGCCGGTTTCTTTGGTCAAGTCCGGGTTCCTGCTCTTTAGGCCAAAGGCAGATGACCTCAGGGCTTGGATATTCCAGGATGATATAGTGAAGGCTTTTTGTTCCATAGAGTGTCCAATGTTGTTGGTCAAATCAAATCAAATCAAATCAAATTTGCAGATGTTAATGCGAGTGTAGCGAAATGCTTGTGCTTCTAGTTCCGACAATGCAGTAATAACCAACAAGTAATGTAACTAACAATTCCTAAACTACTGTCTTATACACAGTGTAAGGGGATAAATAATATGTACATAAGGATATATGAATGAGTGATGGTACAGAGCAGCATAGGCAAGATACAGTAGATGGTATCGAGTACAGTATATACATATGAGATGAGTATGTAAACAAAGTGGCATAGTTAAAGTGGCTAGTGATACATGTATTACATAAGGATGCAGTCGATGATATAGAGTACAGTATATACGTATGCATATGAGATGAATAATGTAGGGTAAGTAACATTATACAAGGTAGCATTGTTTAAAGTGGCTAGTGACATATTTACATCATTTCCCATCAATTCCCATTATTAAAGTGGCTGGAGTTGAGTCAGTGTCAGTGTGTTGGCAGCAGCCACTCAATGTTAGTGGTGGCTGTTTAACAGTCTGATGGCTTTGAGATAGAAGCTGTTTTTCAGTCTCTCGGTCCCAGCTTTGATGCACCTGTACTGACCTCGCCTTCTGGATGATAAGCGGGGTGAACAGGCAGTGGCTCGGGTGGTTGATGTCCTTGATGATCTTTATGGCCTTCCTGTAACATGGGGTGGTGTAGGTGTCCTGGAGGGCAGGTAGTTTGCCCCCGGTGATGCGTTGTGCAGACCTCACTACCCTCTGGAGAGCCTTACGGTTGAGGGCGGAGCAGTTGCCGTACCAGGCGGTGATACATCCCGCCAGGATGCTCTCGATTGTGCATCTGTAGAAGTTTGTGAGTGCTTTTGGTGACAAGCCGAATTTCTTCAGCCTCCTGAGGTTGAAGAGGCGCTGCTGCGCCTTCTTCACGATGCTGTCTGTGTGAGTGGACCAATTCAGTTTGTCTGTGATGTGTATGCCGAGGAACTTAAAACTTGCTACCCTCTCCACTATTGTTCCATCGATGTGGATAGGGGGGTGTTCCCTCTGGTGTTTCCTGAAGTCCACAATCATCTCCTTAGTTTTGTTGACGTTGAGTGTGAGGTTATTTTCCTGACACCACACTCCGAGGGCCCTCACCTCCTCCCTGTAGGCCGTCTCGTCGTTGTTGGTAATCAAGCCTACCACTGTTGTGTCGTCCGCAAACTTGATGATTGAGTTGGAGGCGTGCGTGGCCACGCAGTCGTGGGTGAACAGGGAGTACAGGAGAGGGCTCAGAACGCACCCTTGTGGGGCCCCAGTGTTGAGGATCAGCGGGGAGGAGATGTTGTTGCCTACCCTCACCACCTGGGGGCGGCCCGTAAGGAAGTCCAGTACCCAGTTGCACAGGGTGGGGTCGAGACCCAGGGTCTCGAGCTTGATGACGAGCTTGGAGGGTACTATGGTGTTGAATGCCGAGCTGTAGTCGATGAACAGCCTTCTCACATAGGTATTCCTCTTGTCCAGATGGGTTAGGGCAGTGTGCAGTGTGGTTGAGATTGCATCGTCTGTGGACCTATTTGGGCGGTAAGCAAATTGGAGTGGGTCTAGGGTGTCAGGTAGGGTGGAGGTGATATGGTCCTTGACTAGTCTTTCAAAGCACTTCATGATGACGGAAGTGAGTGCTACGGGGCGGTAGTCGTTTAGCTCAGTTACCTTAGCTTTCTTGGGAACAGGAACAATGGTGGCCCTCTTGAAGCATGTGGGAACAGCAGACTGGTATAGGGATTGATTGAATATGTCCGTAAACACACCGGCCAGCTGGTCTGCGCATGCTCTGAGGCCGCGGCTGGGGATGCCGTCTGGGCCTGCAGCCTTGCGAGGGTTAACACGTTTAAATGTCTTTCTCACCTCGGCTGCAGTGAAGGAGAGACCGCATGTTTTTGTTGCAGGCCGTGTCAGTGGCACTGTATTGTCCTCAAAGCGGGCAAAAAAGTTATTTAGTCTGCCTGGGAGCAAGACATCCTGGTCCGTGACTGGGCTGGATTTCTTCTTGTAGTCTGTGATTGACTGTAGACCCTGCCACATACCTCTTGTGTCTGAGCCGTTGAATTGAGATTCTACTTTGTCTCTGTACTGACGCTTAGCTTGTTTGATAGCCTTGCGGAGGGAATAGCTGCACTGTTTGTATTCGGTCATGTTACCAGACACCTTGCCCTGATTAAAAGCAGTGGTTCGCGCTTTCAGTTTCACGCGAATGCTGCCATCAATCCACGGTTTCTGGTTAGGGAATGTTTTAATCGTTGCTATGGGAACGACATCTTCAACGCACGTTCTAATGAACTCGCACACCGAATCAGCGTATTCGTCAATGTTGTTATCTGACGCAATACGAAACATATCCCAGTCCACGTGATGGAAGCAGCCTTGGAGTGTGGAGTCAGCTTGGTCGGACCAGCGTTGGACAGACCTCAGCGTGGGAGCCTCTAGTTTTAGTTTCTGTCTGTAGGCAGGGATCAACAAAATGGAGTCGTGGTCAGCTTTTCCGAAAGGGGGGCGGGGCAGGGCCTTATATGCGTCGCGGAAGTTAGAGTAACAATGATCCAAGGTTTTTCCACCCCTGGTTGCGCAATCGATATGCTGATAAAATTTAGGGAGTCTTGTTTTCAGATTAGTCTTGTTAAAATCCCCAGCTACAATGAATGCAGCCTCCGGATAAATAGTTTCCAGTTTGCAAAGAGTTAAATAAAGTTTGTTCAGAGCCATCGATGTGTCTGCTTGGGGGGGATATATACGGCTGTGATTATAATCGAAAAGAATTCTCTTGGTAGATAATGCGGTCTACATTTGATTGTGAGGAATTCTAAATCAGGTGAACAGAAGGATTTGAGTTCCTGTATGTTTCTTTCATCACACCATGTCTCGTTAGCCATAAGGCATACGCCCTCGCCCCTCTTCTTACCAGAAAGGTGTTTGTTTCTGTCGGTGCGATGCGTGGAGAAACCCGTTGGCTGCACCGCTTCGGATAGCGTCTTCCCAGTAAGCCATGTTTCCGTGAAGCAGAGAACGTTGCAGTCTCTGATGTCCCTCTGGAATGCTACCCTTGCTCGGATTTCATCAACGTTGTTGTCAAGAGACTGGACATTGGCAAGAAGAATGCTAGGGAGTGGTGCACGGTGTGCCCGTCTCCGGAGTCTGACCAGAAGACCGCCTCGTTTCCCTCTTTTTCGGAGTCGTTTTTTTGGGTCGCTGCATGCGATCCATTCCGTTGTCCTGTTTGTAAGGCGGAACACAGGATCCGCGTCGCGAAAAACATATTCTTGGTCGTACTGATGGTGAGTTGACGCTGATCTTATATTCAGTAGTTCTTCTCGACTGTATGTAATGAAACCTAAGATGACCTGGGGTACTAATGTAAGAAATAACACGTAAAAAAACAAAAAACTGCATAGTTTCCTAGGAACGCGAAGCGAGGCGGCCATCTCTGTCGGCGCCGGAAGTGTAGTGGTTTAGCCTCAGGCCAGTAAGTGTGAGCAGAGCCTGCTGAGCATCTGGTACATGCCATTGGCTTGGGCGAGTGTAAGAGTGGGGGTTGGGACTGTTTGCCCGCTCACTACCTGGGCGTATGTGTGGCTTCCATGTTGAGGCCCTTTTTGCGGGGGTGGGGTGCATGGGGTGGGCAGGAGTGGCATAGGTCTGATCTGAGGGGGCCTAAATGGGGTGTGGGCATGGTTGATGTGGGGGGGTGTTGATTGGTTGGGGTGGGGGTGTGGATGTGTGTGGGTGTGCTGTGGTCTGGATGTAATTCCTCTTGGCGTGGGTCCTCTATGTGTAGGTCCAGGGGGGGTCCTGCAGGTCTGGGAGGGTGTATCTCTGGTCTGGGTGGGGTGTCTATTGATCTGTTGCTCCTGTATGAAGTGTTGGGGGTACGTTTGAGAGCGATGTCCTTTAGAGTCCGGGCAAAGGTGGGCACTGCTGCCTTGTAGAGGTGGACCTGGTCATAGAGGCTATTCAAGTCCAGGGTGGAGTGGTGGACAGTGCTGCCTTGTAGAGGTGGACCTGGTCATAGAGGCTGTTCTTGTCCAGGGTGGAGTGGTGGGCACTGCTGCCTTGTAGAGGTGGACCTGGTCATAGTGGCTGTTCTAGTCCAGGGTGGAGTGGTGGGCACTGCTGCCTTGTAGAGGTGGACCTGGTCATAGAGGCTGTTCTAGTCCAGGGTGGAGTGGTGTGCCAGGAAAACATTTGGTTTTGAGGCACAGTCACGGGAAATACTTGCGTTTACCCGCTGTATTGTGGCAGGGTGGAAGTCTTTTCGTGGTAGCAGGGTGGAGATAACCACTTGTGCTAACCATTTGGGGAAAGTAGAAGAAGCCTTTTCAATCACTCCCTTCAGTGCTGTGGCCACCCTTTCCTGCTGTGCTCTCAGGTCGTTTGTGCCTGTGTGTATTATTATGTGGCTGGGTGAGCCTAGGTGGTCCTCACACAGAAGGTCTAGGGCGCGCTGGGTGTTTGGACACCAGAGTTTAGACACACTGTGTTTGGGAAAAAGTTTTTCTTCTTCTATATATTTCCCATTTGAGTCCATAAGTAGTACAATCTGTGTCTTGTGTTTGTCCTCGGTGGGTGTGGGGGGGTTATCAGAAGGGCTATCAGGGTGGCTGACAGGGGCGGTGCTCAGAGGGGGTGAGAGCCGCTGGGCTTGGGGTTCTTCATTTGTCTGTTCTGCTGTGTTGTCGACTCTATGGTCAGGGTCTGGTGTGGACTGTTCTGCTTTGGTGTCGAGACTTTTGTCGGTTGCTGAGGTGGGCTGTTCTGCTGGCTTCTCTGTGGGGGTGGCCACCTCTCTAGTGGGTTGTTCTCTGTCACACGCCGTCCCCCTCAACCTCTCCTCCGTCCCTCTCACGCTCTCCTCCATCCCCCTCAACCTCTCCTCCACCAGCAGTCTGATCCTCTCCTCTAGTGCTCTGTTCTTCTCCTCATCCTGCTCTTTCTCTCTCTCTCTTTCTCTCTCTCTCTGTCTCTCTCTCTGTCTCTCTGTCTCTCTCTCTGTCTGTCTTTCTCTCTGTCTCTCTCTCTGTCTCTCTCTCTGTCTCTCTCTCCCTGTCTCTCTGTCTCTCTCTCTGTCTCTCTCTCTGTCTCTCTCTCTCTGTCTCTCTCTCCCTGTCTGTCTCTCTGTCTCTCTCTCTGTCTGTCTTTCTCTCTGTCTCTCTCTCTGTCTCTCTCTCCCTGTCTGTCTCTCTGTCTGTCTCTCTGTCTCTCTCTCTTTTGTCTCTCTCTCTCTGTCTCTCTCTCTGTCTCTCTCTCCCTGTCTGTCTCTCTCTCTTTCTCTCTCTCTCTGTCTCTCTCTAACCAACTATTTTTCTCCATCTCTCTGTGTGTGTTGTACTCAGCAGGGGGAATAACAACCAAACCAAAAGAATAACAGAAGAGCAGAAGAGACATCAGAATGGATGAAAATGAAATGACTCCTGTGGGTTTTGGACACTGTAATTGAATTTCAAGGCAAGCTCACAACACGGCAACGGGCTGAATTCCCTCGGCACAAATAAGCCACAGATTAGACTGAAATGGAGAGATGGCGAGAGAGAATACGTTTGGGAAAGACGTGTCAGACATTTTTTTATTGTGTGAAAAAATATATAAAAAAATAGACAAAAGTATTTCTCTCTGTGGGGGAATGTGTGTGTGTGTGTTTTAGTGTGAGTGTTTAAATGTGTGTGTGTGTGTGTATGTGTGTGTGTATGTGTGTGTATGTGTGTGTGTGTGTGTGTGTGTGTGTGTGTGTGTTTAAGTTTGTGTGTTTAAATGTGTTTGTGTGTGTGTGTGTGTGTGTGTGTTTAAGTTTGTGTGTTTAAATGTGTGTGTGTGTGTGTGTGTGTGTGTGTGTGTGTGTGTGTGTGTGTGTGTGTGTGTGTGTGTGTGTGTGTGTGTGTGTGTGTGTGTGTGTGTGTGTGTGTGTGTGTGTGTAAAATATATATTACATGGCTAATCAGAGAGTAGAGTTGGGAATTATGGACACAGCAGTCTTTCATTGTCTCACCACAAGAACGCAGTCAGAAGACTCACTGCTGTGTGTGTGTGTGTGTGTGTGTGTGTGTGTGTGTGTTTATTCCGCTGCCCCGGTATAAACCAGAATGTAATAGTGACTATCTGGTGAGGGTTAACCATTTTGTTACAGATTATTGATCATTTCTATAGTTATAGATTAGCAATTCAAGGTTGCCCTGGCGATAGGTTGTGTGTTCCGGTCTGGTTGTGTGTTCTGGTCTGGGGTCAGGTTGTGTGTTCTGGGGTCAGGTTGTGTGTTCTGGTCTGGGGTCAGGTTGTATGTTCTGGTCTGGGGTCAGGTTGTATGTTCTGGTCTAGGGTCAGGTTGTGTGTGTCTAGGGTCAGGTTGTGTGTGTCTAGGGTCAGGTTGTGTGTGTCTAGGGTCAGGTTGTGTGTGTCTAGGGTCAGGTTGTATGTTCTGGGGTCAGGTTGTGTGTTCTGGGGTCAGGTTGTGTGTTCTGGGGTCAGGTTGTGTGTGTCTGTGGTCAGGTTGTGTGTGTCTAGGGTCAGGTTGTGTGTCTGTGGTCAGGTTGTGTGTGTCTATGGTCAGGTTGTGTGTGTCTAGGGTCAGGTTGTGTGTGTCTTGGGTCAGGTTGTGTGTGTCTTGGGTCAGGTTGTGTGTGTCTGGGGTCAGGTTGTGTGTGTCTAGGGTCAAGTTGTGTGTGTCTAGGGTCAGGTTGTGTGTGTTTGGTGTCAGGTTGTGTGTGTCTAGGGTCAGGTTGTGTGTGTCTTGGGTCAGGTTGTGTGTGTCTAGGGTCAGGTTGTGTGTTCTGGTCTCTGTCTGTCTGGGGTCAGGTTGTGTGTTCTGGGGTCAGGTTGTGTGTTCTGGGGTCAGGTTGTGTGTGTCTGTGGTCAGGTTGTGTGTGTCTAGGGTCAGGTTGTGTGTGTCTAGGGTCAGGTTGTGTGTGTCTAGGGTCAGGTTGTGTGTTCTGGTCTCTGTGTGTCTGGGGTCAGGTTGTGTGTGTCTAGGGTCAGGTTGTGTGTGTCTAGGGTCAGGTTGTGTGTGTCTGTGGTCAGGTTGTGTGTGTCTTGGGTCAGGTTGTGTGTTCTGGTCTCTGTCTGTCTGGGGTCAGGTTGTGTGTGTCTAGGGTCAGGTTGTGTGTGTCTTGGGTCAGGTTGTGTGTGTCTTGGGTCAGGTTGTGTGTGTCTGGGGTCAGGTTGTGTGTGTCTTGGGTCAGGTTGTGTGTGTCTGAGGTCAGGTTGTGTGTCTGTGGTCAGGTTGTGTGTCTGTGGTCAGGTTGTGTGTGTCTATGGTCAGGTTGTGTGTGTCTAGGGTCAGGTTGTGTGTGTCTTGGGTCAGGTTGTGTGTGTCTTGGGTCAGGTTGTGTGTGTCTGGGGTCAGGTTGTGTGTGTCTAGGGTCAAGTTGTGTGTGTATAGGGTCAGGTTGTGTGTGTCTAGGGTCAGGTTGTGTGTGTCTAGGGTCAGGTTGTGTGTGTCTTGGGTAAGGTTGTGTGTGTCTAGGGTCAGGTTGTGTGTTCTGGTCTCTGTCTGTCTGGGGTCAGGTTGTGTGTGTCTAGGGTCAGGTTGTGTGTTATGGTCTGGGGTCAGGTAGTGTGTGTCTAGGGTCAGGTTGTGTGTTCTGGTCTCTGTCTGTCTGGGGTCAGGTTGTGTGTTCTGGTCTGGGGTCAGGTTGTGTGTGTCTAGGGTCAGGTTGTGTGTGTCTGGGGTCAGGTTGTGTGTGTCTTGGGTCAGGTTGTGTGTGTCTGGGGTCAGGTTGTGTGTGTCTTGGGTCAGGTTGTGTGTGTCTGAGGTCAGGTTGTGTGTCTGTGGTCAGGTTGTGTGTCTGTGGTCAGGTTGTGTGTGTCTATGGTCAGGTTGTGTGTGTCTAGGGTCAGGTTGTGTGTGTCTTGGGTCAGGTTGTGTGTGTCTTGGGTCAGGTTGTGTGTGTCTGGGGTCAGGTTGTGTGTGTCTAGGGTCAAGTTGTGTGTGTCTAGGGTCAGGTTGTGTGTGTCTAGGGTCAGGTTGTGTGTGTCTAGGGTCAGGTTGTGTGTGTCTTGGGTAAGGTTGTGTGTGTCTAGGGTCAGGTTGTGTGTTCTGGTCTCTGTCTGTCTGGGGTCAGGTTGTGTGTCTAGGGTCAGGTTGTGTGTTATGGTCTGGGGTCAGGTAGTGTGTGTCTAGGGTCAGGTTGTGTGTTCTGGTCTCTGTCTGTCTGGGGTCAGGTTGTGTGTTCTGGTCTGGGGTCAGGTTGTGTGTGTCTAGGGTCAGGTTGTGTGTGTCTGGGGTCAGGTTGTGTGTGTCTAGGGTCAGGTTGTGTGTGTCTAGGGTCAGGTTGTGTGTTCTGGTCTGGGGTCAGGTAGTGTGTGTCTAGGGTCAGGTTGTGTGTTCTGGTCTCTGTCTGTCTGGGGTCAGGTTGTGTGTTCTGGTCTGGGGTCAGGTTGTGTGTGTCTAGGGTCAGGTTGTGTGTGTCTGGGGTCAGGTTGTGTGTGTCTAGGGTCAGGTTGTGTGTGTCTAGGGTCAGGTTGTGTGTTCTGGTCTCTGTGTGTCTGGGGTCAGGTTGTGTGTGTCTAGGGTCAGGTTGTGTGTGACTAGGGTCAGGTTGTGTGTGTCTAGGGTCAGGTTGTGTGTTCTGGTCTCTGTGTGTCTAGGGTCAGGTTGTGTGTGTCTAGGGTCAGGTTGTGTGTGTCTAGGGTCAGGTTGTGTGTGTCTAGGGTCAGGTTGTGTGTTCTGGTCTCTGTGTGTCTAGGGTCAGGTCGTGTGTTCTGGTCTCTGTGTGTCTAGGGTCAAGTTGTGTGTGTCTAGGGTCAGGTTGTGTGTGTCTAGGGTCAGGTTGTGTGTGTCTAGGGTCAGGTTGTGTGTGTCTTGGGTAAGGTTGTGTGTGTCTAGGGTCAGGTTGTGTGTTCTGGTCTCTGTCTGTCTGGGGTCAGGTTGTGTGTGTCTAGGGTCAGGTTGTGTGTTATGGTCTGGGGTCAGGTAGTGTGTGTCTAGGGTCAGGTTGTGTGTTCTGGTCTCTGTCTGTCTGGGGTCAGGTTGTGTGTTCTGGTCTGGGGTCAGGTTGTGTGTGTCTAGGGTCAGGTTGTGTGTGTCTGGGGTCAGGTTGTGTGTGTCTAGGGTCAGGTTGTGTGTGTCTAGGGTCAGGTTGTGTGTTCTGGTCTGGGGTCAGGTAGTGTGTGTCTAGGGTCAGGTTGTGTGTTCTGGTCTCTGTCTGTCTGGGGTCAGGTTGTGTGTTCTGGTCTGGGGTCAGGTTGTGTGTGTCTAGGGTCAGGTTGTGTGTGTCTGGGGTCAGGTTGTGTGTGTCTAGGGTCAGGTTGTGTGTGTCTAGGGTCAGGTTGTGTGTTCTGGTCTCTGTGTGTCTGGGGTCAGGTTGTGTGTGTCTAGGGTCAGGTTGTGTGTGACTAGGGTCAGGTTGTGTGTGTCTAGGGTCAGGTTGTGTGTTCTGGTCTCTGTGTGTCTAGGGTCAGGTTGTGTGTGTCTAGGGTCAGGTTGTGTGTGTCTAGGGTCAGGTTGTGTGTGTCTAGGGTCAGGTTGTGTGTTCTGGTCTCTGTGTGTCTAGGGTCAGGTCGTGTGTTCTGGTCTCTGTGTGTCTAGGGTCAAGTTGTGTGTGTCTAGGGTCAGGTTGTGTGTGTCTAGGGTCAGGTTGTGTGTGTCTAGGGTCAGGTTGTGTGTGTCTTGGGTACTGTGTGTCTAGGGTCAGGTTGTGTGTTCTGGTCTCTGTCTGTCTGGGGTCAGGTTGTGTGTGTCTAGGGTCAGGTTGTGTGTTATGGTCTGGGGTCAGGTAGTGTGTGTCTAGGGTCAGGTTGTGTGTTCTGGTCTCTGTCTGTCTGGGGTCAGGTTGTGTGTTCTGGTCTGGGGTCAGGTTGTGTGTGTCTAGGGTCAGGTTGTGTGTGTCTGGGGTCAGGTTGTGTGTGTCTAGGGTCAGGTTGTGTGTGTCTAGGGTCAGGTTGTGTGTCTGGTCTGGGGTCAGGTAGTGTGTGTCTAGGGTCAGGTTGTGTGTTCTGGTCTCTGTCTGTCTGGGGTCAGGTTGTGTGTTCTGGTCTGGGGTCAGGTTGTGTGTGTCTAGGGTCAGGTTGTGTGTGTCTGGGGTCAGGTTGTGTGTGTCTAGGGTCAGGTTGTGTGTGTCTAGGGTCAGGTTGTGTGTTCTGGTCTCTGTGTGTCTGGGGTCAGGTTGTGTGTGTCTAGGGTCAGGTTGTGTGTGACTAGGGTCAGGTTGTGTGTGTCTAGGGTCAGGTTGTGTGTTCTGGTCTCTGTGTGTCTAGGGTCAGGTTGTGTGTGTCTAGGGTCAGGTTGTGTGTGTCTTGGGTCAGGTTGTGTGTTCTGGTCTCTGTGTGTCTAGGGTCAGGTTGTGTGTTCTGGTCTCTGTGTGTCTAGGGTCAGGTCGTGTATTCTGTTGGTGGGTTTAACGTTGACCCCATCCGGAAACACTAGCCCTATTATTAAAGACACCACTTCCCACAAACCCCTTCTCATCCTGTAAGACGTGTATGCACGACAACAATTAACCAATTATCACGCGGCTTGTTTCTGTAAATATATATTAAAAAACATGAAGACATTATAGACGAATGGGAAAAACACTGTAGGGGATTCCTTCATGTGTGGTCAAGTCATCTGCTACTGTAAAGCAGCTTCACCATCTGCTACTGTAAAGCAGCTTCACCATCTGCTACTGTAAAACAGCTCAACCATCTGCTACTGTAAAGCAGCTCCACCATCTGCTACTGTAAAGCAGCTCAACCATCTGCTACTGTAAAGCAGCTCAACCATCTGCTACTGTAAAGCAGCTTCACCATCTGTTACTGTAAAGCAGCTTCACCATCTGTTACTGTAAAGCAGCTTCACCATCTGTTACTGTAAAGCAGCTTCACCATCTGCTACTGTAAAGCAGCTCCACCATCTGTTACTGTAAAGCAGCACTACCATCTGCTACTGTAAAGCAGCTTCACCATCTGCTACTGTAAAGCAGCTCCACCATCTGCTACTGTAAAACAGCTTCACCATCTGCTACTGTAAAGCAGCTCCACCATCTGCTACTGTAAAGCAGCTCAACCATCTGCTACTGTAAAGCAGCTCCACCATCTGCTACTGTAAAGCAGCTTCACCATCTGCTACTGTAAAGCAGCTCAACCATCTGCTACTGTAAAGCAGCTCAACCATCTGCTACTGTAAAGCAGCTTCACCATCTGTTACTGTAAAGCAGCTTCACCATCTGTTACTGTAAAGCAGCTTCACCATCTGTTATTGTAAAGCAGCTCCACCATCTGCTACTGTAAAGCAGCTTCACCATCTGCTACTGTAAAGCAGCTTCACCATCTGCTACTGTAAAGCAGCTTCACCATCTGCTACTGTAAAACAGCTCCACCATCTGTTACTGTAAAACAACTTCACCATCTGCTACTGTAAAGCAGCTTCACCATCTGCTACTGTAAAGCAGCTCAACCATCTGCTACTGTAAAGCAGCTTCACCATCTGCTACTGTAAAACAGCTCTACCATCTGCTACTGTAAAGCAGCTCAACCATCTGCTACTGTAAAGCAGCTCAACCATCTGCTACTGTAAAGCAGCTCCACCATCTGCTACTGTAAAGCAGCTCAACCATCTGCTACTGTAAAGCAGCTCAACCATCTGCTACTGTAAAGCAGCTCAACCATCTGCCACTGTAAAGCAGCTCCACCATCTGCTACTGTAAAGCAGCTCAACCATCTGCTACTGTAAAGCAGCTCCACCATCTGCTACTGTAAAGCAGCTCCACCATCTGCTACTGTAAAGCAGCTCCACCATCTGCTACTGTAAAGCAGCTCCACCATCTGCTACTGTAAAGCAGCTTCACCATCTGCTACTGTAAAGCAGCTCCACCATCTGCTACTGTAAAGCAGCTCCACCATCTGCTACTGTAAAGCAGCTCCACCATCTGCTACTGTAAAGCAGCTCCACCATCTGCTACTGTAAAGCAGCTCAACCATCTGCTACTGTAAAGCAGCTCCACCATCTGCTACTGTAAAACAGCTCCACCATCTGCTACTGTAAAGCAGCTCCACCATCTGCTACTGTAAAGCAGCTTCACCATCTGCTACTGTAAAGCAGCTCCACCATCTGCTACTGTAAAGCAGCTCCACCATCTGCTACTGTAAAGCAGCTCCACCATCTGCTACTGTAAAGCAGCTTCACCATCTGCTACTGTAAAACAGCTCCACCATCTGCTACTGTAAAGCAGCTCCACCATCTGCTACTGTAAAGCAGCTTCACCATCTGCTAATGTAAAGCAGCTCCACCATCTGCTACTGTAAAGCAGCTTCACCATCTGCTACTGTAAAGCAGCTCAACCATCTGCTACTGTAAAGCAGCTCAACCATCTGCTACTGTAAAGCAGCTCCACCATCTGCTACTGTAAAGCAGCTCCACCATCTGCTACTGTAAAGCAGCTCCACCATCTGCTACTGTAAAGCAGCTTCACCATCTGCTACTGTAAAGCAGCTCCACCATCTGCTACTGTAAAGCAGCTCAACCATCTGCTACTGTAAAGCAGCTCAACCATCTGCTACTGTAAAACAGCTCAACCATCTGCTACTGTAAAGCAGCTCAACCATCTGCTACTGTAAAGCAGCTCCACCATCTGCTACTGTAAAGCAGCTCCACCATCTGCTACTGTAAAGCAGCTCCACCATCTGCTACTGTAAAGCAGCTCCACCATCTGCTACTGTAAAGCAGCTCCACCATCTGCTACTGTAAAGCAGCTCCACCATCTGCTACTGTAAAGCAGCTCAACCATCTGCTACTGTAAAGCAGCTCAACCATCTGCTACTGTAAAGCAGCTCCACCATCTGCTACTGTAAAGCAGCTCCACCATCTGCTACTGTAAAGCAGCTCCACCATCTGCTACTGTAAAGCAGCTCAACCATCTGCTACTGTAAAGCAGCTCCACCATCTGCTACTGTAAAGCAGCTCCACCATCTGCTACTGTAAAGCAGCTCCACCATCTGCTACTGTAAAGCAGCTCAACCATCTGCTACTGTAAAGCAGCTCCACCATCTGCTACTGTAAAGCAGCTCCACCATCTGCTACTGTAAAGCAGCTTCACCATCTGCTACTGTAAAGCAGCTCCACCATCTGCTACTGTAAAGCAGCTCCACCATCTGCTACTGTAAAGCAGCTCAACCATCTGCTACTGTAAAGCAGCTCAACCATCTGCTACTGTAAAGCAGCTCCACCATCTGCTACTGTAAAGCAGCTCCACCATCTGCTACTGTAAAGCAGCTCCACCATCTGCTACTGTAAAGCAGTTCCACCATCTGCTACTGTAAAGCAGCTCCACCATCTGCTACTGTAAAGCAGCTCAACCATCTGCTACTGTAAAGCAGCTCCACCATCTGCTACTGTAAAGCAGCTCCACCATCTGCTACTGTAAAGCAGCTCCACCATCTGCTACTGTAAAGCAGCTCAACCATCCACTGTGACATGATGGTTATTGGGTGATACAGCACGTTAAATTAATATGTATGTTGATAATATATATAAATGAAACCTCAAAAAAGAGACCAATTGTTGTTGTTGAATATTTGGGGATGGTGATCATTGCAGAGCTCTTGCTTAGCACTTAGCCCGTCTCTTCTGTCAATCTGTCAGCGTTGTCCTCTCAGTCTGAGGTGCCGAACGCTGTTAACCGAAGAGAGACAATTCATTCCTGAAGGTTTTGGAACAAGTAGCAAACAGTTGAGGTATTTCCGACTGTTTCCATGTGCGGAGAGAGAATAGTTTCGTACTTTGCCATCGGCCTTAAAGTGGAATTAGGAAGAGAAAAACTCAAGACACGAGCTTTCAGATTCTGTTTGTTTTGAGGTACAGATCGAGTTACTGTTGCTGTTCCCCATATCATCACACTACGCCAGAAAGGTTACATAAGTGTGTGTGTGTGTGTGTGTGTGTGTGTGTGTGTGTGTGTGGTGTTTGGTGTGTTTGTGTGTGTGTGTGTGTGCCAGGGGGTTAGAAGGGTGACTGCTAGCACAGGTTCCTGGCAGGTTTGTGAGTAGTCAGCATGACAGTATTTGAATGTGTTCTATCTCTGTATGTGGCCAATTCCAGGAAGTCCACACACACACAAATATGTGTGTGTGAGTGTGTGTGTGTGTGTTCCTTGTTTTACGTGCAGTTATTCTCCCCCGGTTACAAAGTTACGACAAATGATTGCTGTTCCTACCTCCACAAGTGTAGTTTTGAGGTTAGAGGTCAGAGGTCAGAGTACCTCTAAGGTTGCGGGGTTCATGCAGATCGTTGAATGTCCTCAGGACGTCGGGAAATGCCTTCGAAGCCGGTCACTAGGGGCAACAGTATGAGCATCAAGTAGGGTTCAGCTAGGGCATTGTGGGATTGCGGTGGCGTAGGACTATAATCACAGGACACTGGATCAGAAGGTTGCGGGTTCAATCCCAGTGGTTAGCAGTTACTTTTTTGTTTTTAACCCTTGACCTTTCAGAATAATTACCTTAACTGTTTTATCCCAAAATCCAAAAAGCCTTCAACTTTAATTATTTATATGAATTATTTATTATTTAGTTATAGTTATTAATTAATAATATTTATTATTTAGTTATATTTATTAATTAATTATATTTATTATTTAGTTATATTTATTAATTAATTATATTTATTATATAGTTATATTTATTAATTATATATATGAATGATTTATTATTTAGTTATATTTATTAATTAATTATATGTATTATTAATTATATATTTATATTTATTATTTAGTTATAGTTATTTTTAGTTATATTTATTAATTATTATTTAGTTATATTTATTAATTAATTATATTTATTTATTATTTATATTTATTATTTAGTTATAGTTATTATTTATTATATTTATTATTTAGTTATATTTATTAATTATTATTTAGTTATAGTTATTATTTATTATATTTATTATTTAGTTATATTTATTATTTAGTTATAGTTATTAATTATTTATATTTATTATTTAGTTATATTTATTAATTATTATTTAGTTATAGTTATTATTTATTATTTAGTTATATTTATTAATTATTATTTAGTTATATTTATTATTTATTATTTAGTTATAGTTATTAATTATTATTTAGTTATATTTATTAATTAATTATATTTATTATTTAGTTATAGTTATTATTTAGTTATATTTATTAATTAATTACATTTATTATTTAGTTATAGTTATTATTTATTATATTTATTATTTATTATTTATTATATTTATTAATTATTTATATTTATTATTTATTATTTAGTTATAGTTACATTATTTTAACATTTCTACAAAGTTCAGAGTGTTTTCTTTCCAATGTTACCACTTATATGCATATCCTGGCTTCAGGGCCTGAGCAACAGGCAATTTACTTTGTGCACGTCAGTCAGGCGGAAATGGAGAAAACTAAAACCCTGAAGACGTTTAACCTTCCAAATGTGACAGAATGACAGCGAGCGGAGTCAACCCAAAACACTTTGATATTTAATGTTCGGATCATCTTTGAAACGTATATTAATAACAACGGCTAATGAGAGCTTGTTGTAATTCCAGCCAATGAGAAACGTATTAATTAATGAGAGCTTGTTGTAATTCCAGCCAATGAGCTAATGAGGCTAATGAGAGCTTGTTGTAATTCCAGCCAATGAGAAACGTATATTAATGACAAAGGCTAATGAGAGCTTGTTGTAATTCCAGCCAATGAGAAACGTATATTAATGACAACGGCTAATGAGAGCTTGTTGTAAATCCAGCCAATGAGAAACGTGTATTAATAACAACGGCTAATGAGAGCTTGTTGTAAATCCAGCCAATTGAGAAACGTATATTAATAACAACGGCTAATGAGAGCTTGTTGTAATTCCAGCCAATGAGAAACGTGTATTAATAACAACGACTAATGAGAGCTTGTTGTAAATGCCAATGAAACGCAACGGCTAATGAGAGCTTGTTGTAAATCCAGCCAATGAGAAACGTATATTAATAACAACGGCTAATGAGAGCTTGTTGTAAATCCAGCCAATGAGAAACGTATATTAATAACAACGGCTAATGAGAGCTTGTTGTAAATCCAGCCAATGAGAAACGTATATTAATAACAACGGCTAATGAGAGCTTGTTGTAATTCCAGCCAATGAGAAACGTATATTAATAACAACGGCTAATGAGCCAATGAGAAACGTATATTAATAACAACGGCTAATGAGAGCTTGTTGTAAATCCAGCCAATGAAAACGTATATTAATAACCAGCTTGTTGTAATTCCAGCCAATGAGAAACGTATATTAATAACAACGGCTAATGAGAGCTTGTTGTAAATCCAGCCAATGAGAAACGTATATTAATAACAACGGCTAATGAGAGCTTGTTGTAATTCCAGCCAATGAGAAACGTATATTAATGACAACGGCTAATGAGAGCTTGTTGTAAATCCAGCCAATGAGAAACGTGTATTAATAACGACGGCTGTGAGAGCTTTTTGTAAATCCAGCCAATGACAATGATGGGAATTGAATTGGGTTTCCAGCTCTTGTGGCCAATGAAATACTATTCTTAGAAACAATATCTTCTTCCACATTCCAGGGACACGTTTGTCCAAAAAGGTTCTCCAATCTGTTTTGCAAATCTCTCACTCTCACGCAGAGACATTTATAAAACATTAGTCAAAAAAAATCTCAAAGATTTGGGGTCCTCTGATTGTGGTTACGATCTTTACGAACACACACACACACACACAACGTGAGTACTTCGCTGTGGTCAAGGATCTCACAATAGACAGCCAACTAGTGGTCAAAACCATGAGGGTTTGGGATCGATTCCCGAACCCGAGATTCTTTCTGTCTTTAAAGCACAATACAACGACACTGCCGTTATTTTCTCTCTCTGTCTCTCTGTTTCTTCTGTCTCTCCCTCTATATATCCAATTCAAATAAATTCAATTCAATTTAAGGCCCAATTTGATGGCCCTCTCTCCTCTCTCTCTCTCTCAATTCAAGGGGCTTTATTGGCATGGGAAACATGTGTTAACATTGCCAAAGCAAGTGAAGTAGATGACATACAAAAGTGAAATAAACAATAACAATGAACAGTAAACATTACACTCATAGTTGCAAAATAATAAAGATATTTCAAATATCTGTCTGTCTCCCTCTCCCCCCTCTCTCTCCCTCTCTCTCCCTTTCTCTCTCTCTCTCCCTCCTCTCTTTCTCTCTCACACCTCTCTTTCCCTCTCTCCCCCTCTCTTTCTCTTTCTCTCCCTCTCCCTCTTTCTCTCCCTCTCCCTCTTTCTCTTCCTCTCCCCCCTCTCTCTCTCTCTCCTGGCTGATCGTTTTTCAAATGATTTTCTTATTTTGTTTTGAGTTACATGCTGTTTTTTTGCCAGGCCGACTAAGCAGTTTTCCAGAGCCATCTCTCTTTAGATCCCAAACTCAAAGGTGATGACAGCGGATCAAAAAGCTTTCTCTCATTCTTCTATGGATTTCTCTCTCTATTCCTTTCTTTTTTTGTCTCTCTCTCTGACTGTCAGTTTCTCTAGATCTTTTCATCTCTCCTCCCCCTCCTACTCCCCCTCAGCCTCCTCCTCCTCTTCCTCTTCTTCTCCTCATCCTCCTCCTCTCAGCCTCCTCCTACTTTTCCGTCTCCTCTACCTCCTCCTCTCCTCCTCCTCCACCTCTTCTTCTATCCTTCTCTTCTTCTCTTCCCCCTCCTCCTCTCCTCATCCTCCTCCTCTCCTCCTCTCCTCTTCCTCCTCCTCTCCTCATACTCCTCCTCTACTCTTCCTCCTCCTCTCCTCCTCTCCTCATCCTCCTCCTCTCCTCCTCTCCTCCTCTCCTCTTCCTCCTCCTCTCCTCTTCCTCCTCTCCTCTCCTCATCCTCCTCCTCCTCCTCTCCTCTTCCTCCTCCTCTCCTCATACTCCTCCTCCTCTTCCTCTCTCTGTCTGTTAATCTGCTCTCTTCTTTGTCTCTTCTGGAGGTCTTAGAGTCACATCCTTCACTCTGGTTCCTCCTGGACTTAACCCGTGTCCGAAATGG
>NC_088403.1:67193267-67210767 GCF_034236695.1 Oncorhynchus nerka
GTCAAAAGAGAGATCAGGGTCCAGAGTAACGCCGAGGTCCTTCACAGTTTTATTTGAGACAACTGTACAACCATTAAGATTAATCGTCAGATCCAACAGAAGATCTCTTTGTTTCTTGGGACCTAGAACAAGCATCTCTGTTTTGTCCGAGTTTAAAAGTTTTAAAAAATTCCGCCATCCGCTTCCTTTTGTCTGGCTTCCTTTTGTCTGGCTTCCTTTGGTCTGGCTTCCTTTTGTCTGGCTTCCTTTTGTCTGGCTTCCTTTTGTCTGGCTTCCTTTTGTCTGGCTTCCTTTGGTCTGGCTTCCTTTTGTCTGGCTTCCTTTTGTCTGGCTTCCTTTTGTCTGGCTTCCGTTTGTCTGGCTTCCTTTTGTCTGGCTTCCTTTGGTCTGGCTTCCTTTTGTCTGGCTTTCTTTTATCTGGCTTCCTTTTGTCTGGCTTCCTTTTGTCTGGCTTCCTTTTGTCTGGCTTCCTTTTGTCTGGCTTCAACATGTGTAACGTCTGTGTTCAGCTCACACTCCGAAACAATTAGATCCCCTGAAAACATCCCACTTTCCAGCTCTCTCTCCACATCCCAATCACCGGATTTCTAATCACCTGTTCACACACCTGCATGTCATCCTCCTATTCAGTTCAGTTCCATCCTCCCACACTATTCAGTTCAGTTCCATCCTCCCACACTATTCAGTTCAGTTCCATCCTCCCACACTATTCAGTTAAAGTTCCATCCTCCCACACTATTCAGTTCAGTTCCATCCTCCCACACTATTCAGTTCAGTTCCATCCTCCCACACTATTCAGTTCAGTTCCATCCTCCCACACTATTCAGTTCAGTTCCATCCTCCCACACTATTCAGTTCAGTTCCTTGTACCCCACTGTGAGGTATTGTTTGTTTTTGAGAACACACTTTTTCTGTTTTTTTTTTCCCCCTGTCTTTCTCACCTCCCGTGTTTGATAGTTTTTGCCTCACAATGTATTTTGCCTTTTCCCGGCCTTGTACTGTCGCCATTTTTGGACCTTCTACCTGCCCCTGGACCCAGCTACCTGCCCCTGGACCCAGCTACCTGCCCCTGGACCCAGTTACCTGCCCCTGGACCCAGCTACCTGCCCCTGGACCCAGCTACCTGTCCCTGGTCGCAGCTACCTGCCCCTGGACCCAGCTACCTGTCCCTGGACCCAGTTACCTGCCCCTGGACCCAGCTACCTGCCCCTGGACCCAGCTACCTGTCCCTGGTCGCAGCTACCTGCCCCTGGACCCAGCTACCTGTCCCTGGTCGCAGCTACCTGCCCCTGGAACCAGCTACCTGCCCCTGGACCCAGCTACCTGCCCCTGGACCCAGCTACCTGCCCCTGGACCCAGCTACCTGCCCCTGGAACCAGCTACCTGCCCCTGGACCCAGCTACCTGCCCCTGGACCCAGCTACCTGCCCCTGGACCCAGCTACCTGCCCCTGGAACCAGCTACCTGCCCCTGGACCCAGCTACCTGCCCCTGGACCCAGCTACCTGCCCCTGGACCCAGCTACCTGCCTCCTCCTGTGGTCCCTTGAATTAAACTTTAAACGGGACATTTGGGAACACCCGGAATGTACAGTGGATTTGTCAGAAGACAAACCATCTAGAGAGACACACCAGGTCAACTCTGCAGTTTAAAGGGCTCACTACTGATCCCTGGACTAGAAAGGGCCAGATCTTTTGACAGAGATTGTATTGTTCACATTATGGAGAAACATAATGCGCAAGTCCTGTCAGATGCACATTTCTTTAAAGTTGATATCATAGATCTATTATTCACACAATAAAAAGTCTTAACGACAAATTATAGAAAAATACATACATAGCTTTCTAACTTTAAGTAGGATCTTCATACCTTTATTAAGGTCAGTAGTTATCTTACATACAGTATATCCCCTCTGGGTTAACAAGGTCAGTAGTTATCTACATACAGTATATCCCCTCTGGGTTAACAAGGTCAGTAGTTATCTACATACAGTATATCCTCTCTGGGTTAACCAGGTCAGTAGTTATCTACATATAGTATATACTCTCTGGGTTAACAAGGTCAGTAGTTATCTACATATGTCCCCTCTGGGTTAACAAGGTCAGTAGTAAACTAAATACAGTATATCCCCTCTGGGCTTTTCTTCTAGGAAAGTAATGTTCCCGAGCAAACCGCAGGTTATCTCCATGACACACACATGCATGCCCACACGCACGCGCACACACACACGCGCACTGTATCTACTACTACTACTACTGCTACTGCTGCTACTACTACTACTACTACTACTACTACTACTGCTACTAATCAAATCAAATCAAATAAAATGTATTTATATAGCCCTTCAGGTAGTCCTGAGGCATGGTGCTAGGGCTCAGGTCCTCCGAGAGAGAGAAAGAAAGAGAGAATTAGAGAGAGCATATGTGGGGTGGCCAGTCCTCTTCTGGCTGTGCCGGGTGGAGATTATAACAGAACATGGCCAAGATGTTCAAATGTTCATAAATTACCAGCATGGTCGAATAATAATAAGGCAGAACAGTTGAAACTGGAGCAGCAGCACGGCCAGGTGGACTGGGGACAGCAAGGAGTCATCATGTCAGGTAGTCCTGAGGCATGGTCCTAGGGCTCAGGTCCTCAGAGAGAGAGAAAGAAAGAGAGAAATAGAGAATTAGAGAGAGCACACTTAAATTCACACATGACACCGAATAGGACAGGAGAAGTACTCCAGATATAACAAACTGACCCCAGCCCCCCGACACATAAACTACTGCAGCATAAATACTGGAGGCTGAGTCAGGAGGGGTCAGGAGACACTGTGGCCCCATCCGAGGACACCCCCGGACAGGGCCACTACTACAACTACTACTACTACTACTACTACTGCTACTGATGCTACTACTACTATTACTACTACTATTACTACTAGTACTGCAACTACTAGTACTGCAACTACTACTACTACTACTACTACTGCTGCTACTACTACTACTACTGCTACTACTACTACTACTACTGCTACTACTACTACTACTACTGCTACTACTACTACTACTGCTGCTACTACTGCTGCTACTACTGCTGCTGCTACTACTACTACTACTACTACTGCTGCTACTGCTGCTACTACTACTACTACTACTACTGCTGCTACTGCTGCTACTACTACTACTGCTACTACTGCTGCTGCTACTACTACTACTACTACTACTGCTACTACTACTACTACTACTACTACTACTGCTGCTACTGCTACTACTACTACTACTACTACCACTACTGCTGCTACTGCTGCTACTACTACTACTACTAGTACTAAATTCAGGTACCGTTTACCCCGTTTTGATCCGTTTGCTTCCGTTTAAGAAACACATTTCACTTTCAGAGCAGCCACGTTGTATTCCTTTTCTCACCCTTTCCTCTTTCCGGACTTCAACACAAACAGCTGTACATGACCAGGTGAAAAAATATTTCCAAGCCAAACCATATCATAACCGCTACACACAGCCTACATCGTTGTCTCCATATTAGCTAAAGTGTCCTAGTCAACATAGCTAATAGAACTAACACGTAGCTAATATAGCTAAAGAGCTAACATAGCATCCCCCTGTTATAGATAGCTAGCTAACATAGCATCCCCTTGTTATAGCCAGCTAGCTAACATAGCATCCCTCTGTTATAGATAGCTAGCTAACATAGCTAATATAGCTAAAGCGTTAGTAAACCCACTACAATCATGCAGTACATTGTAATCATGGAGTAACGTTACAACGTTACAGTCAGTAAGCAGTTTAGCACTTACACCAGCAGTCCCCAGTGGCAACAAATGAGTAAAACCAAAAGATTACCATGACTTGGAAGAGTTCCAGTGTTTAGTGGCAATGCAAATTGTCTGGGTAGGCATTTGATGACATGTTCAGGAGTCTTACGGCTTGTGGGGGTAGAAGCTGTTTAGAAGCCTTTTGGACCTAGACTTGGTGCTCCGGTACCGCTTGCCATGTGGTAGCAGAGAAAACAGTCTATAACTAGTGTGGCTGGAATCTTTTGGCAATTTTTAGGGTCTTCCTCTGACACCCCCTGGTGTAGAGGTCCTGGATGCCAGGACGCTTGATGTACTGGGCCGTACGCACAACCCTCTGTAGTGCCTAGAGGTTGGAACAGTTGCCGTACCAGGCAGTGATGCAACCAGTCAGGATGCTCTCGATGGTGCAGCTATATCAAATCAAATCAAATTGATTTATATAGCCCTTCGTACATCAGCTGATATCTCAAAGTGCTGTACAGAAACCCAGCCTAAAACCCCAGACAGCAAGCAATGCAGGTGTAGAAGCACGGTGGCTAGGAAAAACTCCCTAGAAAGGCCAAAACCTAGGAAGAAACCTAGAGAGGAACCAGGCTATGTGGGGTGGCCAGTCCTCTTCTGGCTGTGCCGGGTGGAGGACACCGAATAGGACAGGAGAAGTACTCCAGATATCAACTCATCATCCTAGCTATAGCTGTGCCTGATTACCGAGGAGGTCAGATACCTGGCCAGGTGGTGACAGGATAACAACCTCTCCCTCAACGTAACCAAGGCTATGGAGATGATTGTGGACCACAGGAAAAGGAAGGCCGAACATGCCCCCATTCTCATCGACAGGGCTGTAGTGGAGCAGGTTGAGAGCTTCAAATTCCTTGGTGTCCACATCAACATCAAACTAGAATGATCCAAACACACCAAGACAGTCGTGAAGAGGGCACAACAAAACATATTCCCCCTCAGGAGACTCAAAAGATTTGGCATGGGTCCTGAGACACCTCAACATTTCTATAGAAATGTTGCCTACTCACTCTTGTGTCGTCCGAAAACTGAATTATGTTGTTGTTGTCATGTTTACTCCCTTACAGAGTAAACCTTCACTGCAAAACAGGGTGTTTTAATCAATTAATTGGTGGCATTTGAATATATTTAGTATAGTTATCTAAATAGGATAACTTTTATTTTTACAATTTAAATTTTACATTTTGATTAAAATTTACAGAAGAGAAACCTCCACTGACAAACAGCAACATGATTGGACAATAAAACTCACAGGGCTAGTGTATTCCTGCCCTATTCAATTGTTAATTATTAACCAACTAATAATGAACTCACAGTCTATATCAGCTGTTGTGTAATTGTGTTTGATTAACTCCAGTTAATAATTTGGGATTGGAGAATTCTGGGTAGCCCAGTCACCCCAAGTTGGAATATAAACCAAATGTAATACCATTTTGCACACCAACAAATGGGCTGTAAGCACACAACGTTACTGATTTGTTTACCCAGAGGAACAGGGAGTGTAGTATAGTAGGCTAGACTATACCTGGCCAGAGGAACAGTAGGCTAGACTATACCTGGCCAGAGGAACAGTAGGCTAGACTATACCTGGCCAGAGGAACAGTAGGCTAGACTATACCTGGCCAGAGGAACAGTAGGCTAGACTATACCTGGCCAGAGGAACAGTAGGCTAGACTATACCTGGCCAGAGGAACAGTAGTCTAGACTATACCTGGCCAGAGGAACAGTAGGCTAGACTATACCTGGCCAGAGGAACAGTAGGCTAGACTATACCTGGACAGAGGAACAGTAGGCTAGACTATACAGCTGCTGTTGCTAGTAGCCTACCCTTGATCAGGCTGAAACATTTTCATTCAGAGTTAATTACTAACCTTAACCGTTCAGAGTTAATGACTAACCTTAACCATTCAGAGTTAATGACTAACCTTAACCATTCAGAGTTAATGTCTAACCTTAACCATTCAGAGTTAATGACTAACCTTAACCATTCAGAGTTAATGCCTAACCTTAACCATTCAGAGTTAATGCCTAACCTTAACCATTCAGAGTTAATGACTAACCTTAACCATTCATAGTTAATGACTAACCTTAACCATTTAGAGTTAATGCCTAACCTTAACCATTCAGAGTTAATGACTAACCTTAACCGCTCAGAGTTAATGACTAACCTTAACCATTCAGAGTTAATGACTAACCTTAACCATTCAGAGTTAATGACTAACCTTAACCATTCAGAGTTAATGCCTAACCTTAACCATTCAGAGTTAATGACTAACCTTAACCATTCAGAGTTAATGACTAACCTTAACCGCTCAGAGTTAATGACTAACCTTAACCATTCAGACTTAATGACTAACCTTAACCATTCAGAGTTAATATCTAACCTTAACCATTCAGAGTTAATGCCTAACCTTAATCATTCAGAGTTAATGACTAACCTTAACCATTCAGAGTTAATGCCTAACCTTAACCATTCAGAGTTAATGACTAACCTTAACCATTCAGAGTTAATATCTAACCTTAACCATTCAGAGTTAATGACTAACCTTAACCATTCAGAGTTAATGACTAACCTTAACCATTCAGAGTTAATGCCTAACCTTAACCATTCAGAGTTAATGACTAACCTTCACCATTCAGAGTTAATGACTAACCTTAACCATTCAGAGTTAATATCTAACCTTAACCATTCAGAGTTAATGACTAACCTTAACCATTCAGAGTTAATGACTAACCTTAACCATTCAGAGTTAATGACTAACCTTAACCATTCATAGTTAATATCTAACCTTAACCATTCAGAGTTAATGACTAACCTTAACCATTCAGAGTTAATGACTAACCTTAACCATTCAGAGTTAATGACTAACCTTAACCATTCAGAGTTAATGCCTAACCTTAACCATTCAGAGTTAATGCCTAACCTTAACCATTCAGAGTTAATGACTAACCTTAACCGCTCAGAGTTAATGACTAACCTTAACCATTCAGACTTAATGACTAACCTTAACCATTCAGAGTTAATATCTAACCTTAACCATTCAGAGTTAATGCCTAAACCTTAACCATTCAGAGTTAATGACTAACCTTAACCATTCAGAGTTAATGACTAACCTTAACCATTCAGAGTTAATGCCTAACCTTAACCATTCAGAGTTAATGACTAACCTTAACCATTCAGAGTTAATGCCTAACCTTAACCATTCAGAGTTAATGACTAACCTTCACCATTCAGAGTTAATGACTAACCTTAACCATTCAGAGTTAATATCTAACCTTAACCATTCAGAGTTAATGACTAACCTTAACCATTCAGAGTTAATGACTAACCTTAACCATTCAGAGTTATTGACTAACCTTAACCATTCAGAGTTAATGACTAACCTTAACCATTCAGAGTTAATGCCTAACCTTAACCATCCAGAGTTAATGACTAACCTTAACCATTCAGAGTTAATGACTAACCTTAACCGCTCAGAGTTAATGACTAACCTTAACCATTCAGACTTAATGACTAACCTTAACCATTCAGAGTTAATATCTAACCTTAACCATTCAGAGTTAATGTCTAACCTTAACCATTCAGAGTTAATGACTAACCTTAACCATTCAGAGTTAATGCCTAACCTTAACCATTCAGAGTTAATGCCTAACCTTAACCATTCAGAGTTAATGACTAACCTTAACCATTCAGAGTTAATGACTAACCTTAACCATTCAGAGTTAATGCCTAACCTTAACCATTCAGAGTTAATGACTAACCTGAACCATTCAGAGTTAATGCCTAACCTTAACCATTCAGAGTTAATGACTAACCTGAACCATTCAGAGTTAATGCCTAACCTTAACCATTCAGAGTTAATGCCTAACCTTAACCATTCAGAGTTAATGACTAACCTTAACCATTCAGAGTTAATGTCTAACCTTAACCATTCAGAGTTAATGACTAACCTTAACCATTCAGAGTTAATATCTAACCTTAACCATTCAGAGTTAATGACTAACCTTAACCATTCAGAGTTAATGACTAACCTGAACCATTCAGAGTTAATGCCTAACCTTAACCATTCAGAGTTAATGACTAACCTTAACCATTCAGAGTTAATGTCTAACCTTAACCATTCAGAGTTAATGACTAACCTTAACCATTCAGAGTTAATGACTAACCTTAACCGCTCAGAGTTAATGACTAACCTTAACCATTCAGAGTTAATGACTAACCTTAACCGCTCAGAGTTAATGACTAACCTTAACCGCTCAGAGTTAATGACTAACCTTAACCATTCAGAGTTAATATCTAACCTTAACCATTCAGAGTTAATGTCTAACCTTAACCATTCAGAGTTAATATCTAACCTTAACCATTCAGAGTTAATGACTAACCTTAACCATTCAGAGTTAATGACTAACCTTAACCATTCAGAGTTAATGACTAACCTTAACCATTCAGAGTTAATATCTAACCTTAACCATTCAGATTTAATGACTTACCTTAACCATTCAGAGTTAATATCTAACCTTAACCATTCATAGTTAATGACTAACCTTAACCATTCAGAGTTAATGGCTAACCTTAACCGTTCAGAGTTAATGAATAATCTGAACAATTCAGAGGTAATGTCTAATCATTCAGAGGTAATGCCTAACCATTCAGAGGTAATGCTTAACCTTTCAGAGGTAATGCCTTACCATTCAGAGTTAATGACTAACCTTAACCATTCAGAGTTAATGACTAACCTTAACCGTTCAGAGTTAATGCCTAACCATTCAGAGGTAATGCCTAACCTTTCAGAGGTAATGCCTAACCATTCAGAGGTAATGTCAGTGCGCTGATCATTAACCATCAGTAGAATGATAAGGCCAGTTTAACATTCAGAAGAAGCCGGAGGAAATTCCAGAATTCCACATTTGATAGTTCCGACAACCGAACTTCGGAAGATTGGAGGCCAGTTTAGTCTGTAGAGAAAAACTTGGACCCTCGACACACACAAACACGCACGCAAGCACACACACACACACACACACACACACACACACACACACACACACACACACACACACACACACACACACACACACACACACACACACACAGACACACACACACACACACACACACACACATACACACACACAGATTATAATATCAAGATGGATGCCACAAAAATGTCAGCAGTCTACTTAACCCTGGAACAAGGGATTTGGTTTTAAACAGAGAAAATGAAATGAATTGATGGATGGATGAGGAGAAACAAGGGAAATAATATATTCAGTAGCCTGCTATACAGGCGACCATCACTTCTAAAGGGCCAGTGTTGACTTTGATTGGTCTGTCGAGAGCTAGTGTTGTCTTTGATTGGTCTGTCGAGAGCTAGTGTTGTCTTTGATTGGTCTGTCGAGAGCTAGTGTTGACATTGATTGGTCTGTCGAGAGCTAGTGTTGACTGTGATTGGTCTGTCGAGAGCTAGTGTTGACTTTGATTGGTCTTTCGAGAGCTAGTGTTGTCTTTGATTGGTCTGTCGAGAGCTAGTGTTGACTTTGATTGGTCTGTCGAGAGCTAGTGTTGTCTTTGATTGGTCTGTCGAGAGCTAGTGTTGTCTTTGATTGGTCTGTCGAGAGCTAGTGTTGTCTTTGATTGGTCTATCGAGAGCTAGTGTTCTCTTTGATTGGTCTGTCGAGAGCTAGTGTTAACTTTGATTGGTCTGTCGAGAGCTAGTGTTGACTTTGATTGGTCTGTCGAGAGCTAGTGTTGTCTTTGATTGGTCTATCGAGAGCTAGTGTTGTCTTTGATTGGTCTGTCGAGAGCTAGTGTTGACTTTGATTGGTCTATCGAGAGCTAGTGTTGTCTTTGATTGGTCTATCGAGAGCTAGTGTTGACATTGATTGGTCTGTCGAAAGCTAGTGTTGTCTTTGATTGGTCTGTCGAGAGCTAGTGTTGTCTTTGATTGGTCTGTCGAGAGCTAATGTTGACTTTGATTGGTCTGTCGAGAGCTAGTGTTGTCTTTGATTGGTCTGTCGAGAGCTAGTGTTGTCTTTGATTGGTCTGTCGAGAGCTAGTCTTGACTTTGATTGGTCTGTCGAGAGCTAGTGTTGACTTTGATTGGTCTGTCGAGAGCTAGTGTTGACTTTGATTGGTCTATCGAGAGCTAGTGTTGTCTTTGATTGGTCTATCGAGAGCTAGTGTTGTCTTTGATTGGTCTATCGAGAGCTAGTGTTGACATTGATTGGTCTGTCGAGAGCTAGTGTTGTCTTTGATTGGTCTGTCGAGAGCTAGTGTTGTCTTTGATTGGTCTGTCGAGAGCTAGTGTTGTCTTTGATTGGTCTGTCGAGAGCTAGTGTTGTCTTTGATTGGTCTGTCGAGAGCTAGTGTTGACTTTGATTGGTCTGTCGAGAGCTAGTGTTGTCTTTGATTGGTCTGTCAAAAGCCAATGCAGTATCAAAACTCGTGGAGGAATAAAAATATCATAAATAGGAAACTATACCAGTTTCATATGAGGACCAGGATGTTGACAGCTGAGCCATACAGATTGCAAAATAGTCTGGAAGAGATTTTTGATGTACCGATTCCATGGTACAGGTTGTATACTGTATATAAAACAACGCAAGATTCAAGACTTGTGCTTTTCAGCTGAAATTATAATATTGAATTACTGCCACCAACAAAATGTTGAATGTTTGGGGCATAAAATCTTCGAAGCTCTGCAGATTCTGTTGTGAGGATACAGAATCAATAGAACATTTATTTTGGTATTGCCCTCAGGTAGCCTGTTTCTGGCTGAGGGAAGCTGAGGGAAGCTGAGGGTTGGGATGGGATGGCCTGAGGGAAGCTGAGGGCTGGGATGGGCTGAGGGAAGCTGAGGGTTGGGATGGGCTGAGGGAAGCTGAGGGATGGGATGGCCTGAGGGAAGCTGAGGGTTGGGATGGGATGGCCTGAGGGAAGCTGAGGGCTGGGATGGGCTGAGGGAAGCTGAGGGTTGGGATGGGATGGCCTGAGGGAAGCTGAGGGCTGGGATGGGCTGAGGGAAGCTGAGGGTTGGGATGGGCTGAGGGAAGCTGAGGGATGGGATGGCCTGAGGGAAGCTGCGAGCTGGGATGGGCTGAGGGAAGCTGTGGGTTGGGATGGGATGGGCTGAGGGAAGCTGAGGGTTGGGATAGGATGGGCTGAGGGAAGCTGAGGGTTGGGATGGGCTGAGGGAAGCTGAGGGTTGGGATGGGCTGAGGGAAGCTGAGGGATGGGATGGCCTGAGGGAAGCTGAGGGTTGGGATGGGATGGCCTGAGGGAAGCTGAGGGCTGGGATGGGCTGAGGGAAGCTGAGGGTTGGGATGGGATGGCCTGAGGGAAGCTGAGGGCTGGGATGGGCTGAGGGAAGCTGAGGGTTGGGATGGGCTGAGGGAAGCTGAGGGATGGGATGGGATGGGCTGAGGGAAGCTGTGGGTTGGGATGGGATGGGCTGAGGGAAGCTGAGGGTTGGGATGGGATGGGCTAAGGGAAGCTGAGGGTTGGGATGGGATGGCCTGAGGGAAGCTGAGGGTTGGGATGGGATGGCCTGAGGGAAGCTGAGGGTTTGGATGTGGAATTGGAGACAAGTGGGAGTGGAGTTGCTGTGTGAGAGAGAGAATGATGGTCAGAAGATAAAGGGGGAAAAAAAGTAAAAATAAAACATAATAAAAGTTCAATTGAATGACGCTAAGGGGCAGTGTTTTTACAACTAATGCCGGTTTGCCTGAGGCTGATGCCGTGCAGGTGTTTGTGCACATGCATATACACACACTCTCTTTCAAATAAACACATACAAGAACACACACATACATGTAATAGTGTGTCATGAAAGCACCTTGGCGTGACCCTGGACAACACCTTGTTGTCATGACGTTGGCCTGTGGGGTTGGTTTATGACAGTCATAAATACCTCTTCCCCCATTTTTCCTCTCTCTAGCCTACTGATGTGACTATTGAAAATCCCTTGGTTAACAAAGAGATTCTGGGAACATCAGAAGGTGGGGGGGTATGAACTACATCCTGATAATCTGACCAACTGAACATATGCGGTGGTACTTAATGAATATGATGTCAGTTCGGTTGTCTTCTGAGACATTCTCATCAATGATAAGATGACATAAAATCTACAGTGGAAAGTCTACACATGAGAGTTATCGGATTCACATGGAATTGTTGTTCAATTTAAATGTTTGAATATGAAATTATTTGTGAGGATAAAATGTGATTTTAGCTTCTAAAATGTGAGATGTGGGTTTTCATAAGTCAGGGCTGCTCACTCAGTGGCCCGCACACGTGAAGCGACAGGGGTTGTAAAACTATGAAACACACCCCTTTTCTCCCTTCCTAAAAAAGCCTTGACGACAATAGATCTTTCTGTTCCAAGGACGTGAGGACGACGTTCCTATGTCAGAATAGTTCAGATAATGACTACAGAACGAAGCCAACATCAGCGTGAGCTTTGGTTGCGAATGGTATGAACTTTGAACTCTTATTCACTACAGAAGTGATACCTCCTAGCCGTTGAGTTAGCAACAGCAGCTGCAAACGAGGGTTAGGAAGGAACAGACAGAGTACCCCGTCTATCACACAATGACATTACTACATCGTATCCAATTGACCACCAGAGACATTCTTCAAAGGACTCGGTTGGGCAACACGGCCTTCCATCTACATCCAACCTACTGAAGCGCAGCTCAGAGTAAATATTTATGCATTTTCCTTTTCCAAATGGGCGGTAATTTAGAATGCATAAGATACTGTATTTACGACAGCACAGCTTCTCCCTTTGTTCCTCAGTCTACGCGCTCTTTCACTCAAACCCAGCCCTTTTCTTTTCTTTTGTGTAACAAGCTGTCATATCTGTTCCGCCCATTAGGGATGTTTTCCTTTATGACATAATTTGTAATCAAGTTATGATTAATTGTGCGTATGTGTAATTCTGTGTGATTAGTTAGGTATTTAGTAAATAAATAATTAAAGCCAATTTTGTATTGCTGACTCAACTTTTTTGCCAGGGTTCGTGAAGAATTTCTATCTTTCAGATGACGATTAATATTGACTGCTATTGATGTAAAATATTACTAGGTCTTTAAGAGTTTATTCGGAAGATAACAGCTCTATAAATATTATTTTGTGGTGCCCCGACTCTCTAGTTAATTACATTTACATGATTAGCTCAATCAGGTAATATTAATTACGGATAAATTATTTTATAGAATAGCATGTCATATCACTTAATCCGGCCAAAGAAATGAAAAGTGCATACAGACAAACATACACAGTTGCTGTTATGATTTCATCCTTGATGTCCTTTGTTTTAAATTTTAAAAAATTTAAAAAATTGTTTGCTGTTTTCTTCTGTCTTTTCCGTTTTTCTCTTTAGTCTCTGCTGGTGCATTGGGGGGGTTCTTGGGGGATGGAATTAATTGTATATTTATAAAAAAAAATATCCCGGGGGAGGGACTGCCACAAATGTTAACAAACTATAGTTTACTCAAGTAATTTTTCCAACAATTGTTTACAGACAGATTATTTCACTTATAATTCACTGTATCACAAGTAAAACGAGTCCGATATCGACATAACCTGAAAGGCCGCTCAGCAAGGAAGAAGCCACTGCTCCAAAACCGCCATAAAAAAAGCCAGACTACGGTTTGCAACTGTACATGGGGACAAATGTCGCACTTGTTGGAGAAATGTCCTCTGGTCTAATGAAACAAAAGTAGAACTGTTTGGCCAAGATTACAATCTTTATGTTTGGAGGAAAAAAGGGGGAAGCTTGCAAGCCGAAGAACACCATCCCAACCGTGAAGCAGCAGGGGTGGCAGCATCATGTTGTGGGGCTTTGCTGCAGGAAGGACTGGTGCACTTTACAAAATAGATGGTGTCATGAGAAGGGAAATTATGTTAATATATGGATGCAAAATCTCAAGATATCAGTCAGGAAGTTAATTCTTTGGGCTGAAATCCCGTTAACGGAATCGATATGACAACAGCCAGTGAAAGTGCAGGGCGCCAAATTCAAAACAACTGAAATCTCATAATTACAATTCCTCAAACATACAAGTATTTTATACCATTTTAAAGGTAATCTTGTTGTTAATCCCATCACAGTGTCCGATTTCAAATAGGCTTTACAGCAAGAGCACCACAAATTATTATGTTAGGTCAGAGCCAAGTCACAGAAAACATAGCCATTTTTTCAGCCAAAGAGTGGAGTCACAAAAATCAGAAATAGAGATAGAATTAATCACTAACCTTTGATAATCTTCATCAGATGGCACTCATAGGACTTCATGTTACACAATACATGTGTCTTGTTCGATAAAGTTCATTTTTATATAAATCTCAGTTTACATTGGCGTGTTATGTTCAGTAGTTCCAAAAACATCCAGTGATTTTGCAGAGCCACATCAATTTACAGAAATACTCATTATAAATGTTGATAAAAATACAAGTGTTATACATGGAAATAAAGATAAACTTCTCCTCAATGCAACCGCGGTGTCAGATTTCAAAAATTTTTTACGGAAAAAGCAAACCATGCAATAATCTGAGTACGACGCTCAGAGAACCAACAAGTCAAAAATATATCCGCCATATTGTGCAGTCAACAGAAGTCAGAAATAACATTATAAATATTCACTTACCTTTGATGATCTTCATCAGAATGCACTCTCAGGAATCACAGTTCCACAATAAATGTTTGATTTGTTCGATAATGTCCATCATTTATGTCCAAATAGCTACTTTTGTTAGCAAGTTTGGTAAACAAATCAAATCTCACGAAGCGCGTTCACTATTTGCAGACAAAATGTCAATAAATTCTGTTACAGTCTGTAGAAACATGTCAAATGATGTATAAAATTAATCTTTAGGATGTTTTTAACATAAATCTCAATAATATTCCAACTGGAGAATTTCTTTTTCTTCAGGAAAGCAACCGGAATGGGAGCTCATGTGAAATGCGCGTGACCAGCTCGTGGCTGCAGGCAGACCTCTGACTCATTCACCTCTCATTCGGCCCCCCCTTCAGAGTAGAAGCCTCAAACAAGTTTCTAAAGACTGTTGACATCTAGTGGATGCCTTAGGACGTGCAAGATGACCAATACCCCATTGTATCGTCAATAGGGGCTGAGTTGAAAATCGACCAACATCAGATTTCCCACTTCCTGGTTGGATTTTTTCTCAGGTTTTTGCCTGCCAAATGAGTTATGTTATACTCACAGACATCATTCAAACAGTTTTAGAAACTTCAGAGTGTTTTCCATCCATATATACTAATAATATGCATATATTAGTAACCGGGACTGAGGGGACTGAGGACTGAGGAGCAGGCAGTTTACTCTGGGAACCTTATTCATCCAAGCTACTCAACACTGCCCCCAGCAATAAGAAGTTGAAGCTTGGTCGCAAATGGGTCTTCCAAATGGACAAGACCCCAAGCATACTTCCAAAGTTGTGGCAAAATGGCTTAAGGACAACAATGTCAAGGTATTCGAGTGGCCATCACAAAGCCCTGACCTCAATCCTATTGAAAATTTGTAGGCAGAACAAAAAGTTGTGCGAGCAAGGAGGCCTACAAACCTGACTCAGTTACCCCAGCTCTGTCAGGACAAATGGGCCAAAATTCACCTACCTTATTGTGGGAAGCTTGTGGAAGGTACCCAAAATGTTTGACCCAAGTTAACTTCTTGCGTCGAGCCATCCCGGATCCGGTATCGTGACTACAGCCTCAAGCTCATTACCATAACGCAACATTAACTATTCATGAAAATCACAAATGAAATGAAATGAATCTATTTGCTCTCAAGCTTAGCCTTTTGTTAACAACACTGTCATCTCAGATTTTCAAAATATGCTTCTCAACCATTGCAAAACAAGCATTTGTGTAACAGTATTGATAGCTAACGTAGCATTTAGCGTAGCATTTAGCGTTAGCATTCAGCAGGCAACATTTTCACAAAAAACAGAAAAAGCATTCAAATAAAATCATTTACCTTTGAAGAACTTCGGATGTTTTCAATGAGGAGACTCTCAGATAGCAAATGTTCAGTTTTTCCTGAAAGATTATTTGTTTAGGACAAATCGCTCCGCTTTTTGCGTCACGTTTAGCTACGAAGAAAAACCTGTATCCAGGATTGTGTAAATCTATCCGCAAGCTCATTAGCATAACACAACGTTAACTATTCATGAAAATCTTAAATGAAATGAAATTAATCTATTTGCTCTCAAGCTTAGCCTTTTGTTAACAACACTGTCATCTCAGATTTTCAAAATATGCTTTTGAACCATAGCTAAACAAGCATTTGTGTAACAGTATTAGTATTAGTATTAGCCTAGCATAGGATTATGCCTCTATTTCAGCATGGAACATTTTCCACAAAAAACAGAAAAGAATTCAAATAAAATCATTTACCTTTGAACTTCAGATGTTTTCAATGAGGAGACTGTTAGATAGCAAATGTTCCGTTTTTACAAAAAAATATTATTTGTGTCGACTAATCGCTCCATTTTGTCCATCACGTTTGGGTAAGAAAAAAAAAAAAAAAAAAAAGTCATTAAAACGCGAACTTTTTTCCAAATTAACTCCATAATATTGACAGAAACATGGCAAACTGATGTTTAGAATCAATCCTCAAGGTGTTTTTCACATATCTATCGACGATAAAATCCATCGTGGCAGTTGACTTTCTCTTCTGAAGAAATGGAACGCGCATGGACCTACAGATTACGCACACAGGACACCGGGCGGGACACCAGGTAAATGTAGTCTCTTATGGTCAATCTTCCAATGATATGCCTACAAACACGTCACAATGCTGCAGACACCTCGGGGAATAGACAGAAAAAGCAGGCTCATTCCTGGCGCATTCACAGCCATATAAGGAGACATTGGAACACAGCGCCTTCAGAATCTGGGGCATTTCCTGTATGAAACTTCATCTTGGTTTCGCCTGTTGCATTAGTTCTGGGGCACTCACAGATAATATCTTTGCAGTTTTGGAGACGTCAGAGTTTTGTCTTTCCAAGGCTGTCAATTCCATGCATAGTCGAGCATCTTTTCGTGACAAAATATTGCGCTTAAAACGGGCACGTCTTATCCAATAATGACACAGCGCCCCCATAGGTTGAAGAGGTTAAACAATTTACAAACAGAACAAGATTCAACAAATGAAACATAACTGAACAAGTTCCACAGACATGTGACTAACAGGAATGGAAAAATGTGTCCTGGAACAAGAGGGGGTCAACATCTAAATGAACAGTCATTATACGGTGTGGCCACCAGCTGCATTAATAAGTACTAAAGTGCATTTCCTCCTCGTGGACGGCACCAGATTTGTCAGCTGTTGCTGTGAAATGTTACCCCACTCTTCCACCAAGGCACCTGCAAGTTCCCGGACATTTCTGGGGGGAAAGACCGTAGCCCTCACCCTCCGATCCAACAGGTCCCAGACATGCTCAATGGGATTGAGATCCGGGCTCTTCGCTGGCCATGGCAGAACACTGACATTCCTGTCTTGCAGAAAATCACGCACAGAACAAGCAGTATGGCTGGTGGCAATGTCATGCTGGAGGGTCATGTCAGGATGAGCCTGCAGGAAGGGTACCATATGTGGGAAGAGGATGTCTTCCCTGTAAACCACAGCGTTGAGATTGCCTGTAATGACGACAAGCTCAA
>NC_088403.1:67235767-67255767 GCF_034236695.1 Oncorhynchus nerka
CTACATCTGTACCACCTCTACCAGAAGGCCACTGATTGTATCTATAGCTGGGAATGAATGTAAAACCATCTCTGCCAATTCTTATACCTGTAACTAGCACTGGTATGAACATGAAAGACAATCTCTTCTTCTCTCTTGTTCCTGTAGTCCAGTTCCCATCCCTTATGCTGGTCTGGTAATCATATCTCTGTTTGTTCTTCAGTCCATGTTCTTCAAGGACTTTGGTTAGACTGTAAGACAGTTTTGTGGTACAGCAATATACACGGCTCAAAAAAATAAAGGGAACACTTAAACAACACAATGTAACTCCAAGTCAATCACACTTTGGTGAAAAACTGTCCACTTAGGAAACAACACTGATTGACAATAAATTTCACATGTTGTTGTGCAAATGGAATAGACAACAGGTGGAAATTATAGGCAATTAGCAAGACACCCCCAATAAAGGAGTGGTTCTGCAGGTGGTGACCACAGACCACTTCTCAGTTCCTATGCTTCCTGGCTGATGTTTTGGTCACTTTTGAATGCTGGCGGTGCTTTCACTCTAGTGGTAGCATGAGACGGAGTCTACAACCCACACAAGTGGCTCAGGTAGTGCAGCTCATCCAGGATGGCACATCAATGCGAGCTGTGGCAAGGTTTGCTGTGTCTGTCAGCGTAGTGTCCAGAGCATGGAGGCGCTATCAGGAGACAGGAGACAGACCAGTACATCAAGAGACGTGGAGGAGGCCGTAGGAGGGCAACAACCCAGCAGCAGAACCGCTACCTCCGCCTTTGTGCAAGGAGGAGCAGGAGGAGCACTGCCAGAGCCCTGCAAAATGACCTCCAGCAGGCCACAAATGTGCATGTGTCTGCTCAAATGGTCAGAAACAGACTCCATGAGGGTGGTATGAGGGCCCGACGTACACAGGTGGGGGTTGTGCTTACAGCCCAACACTTTGCAGGACGTTTGGCATTTGCCAGAGAACACCAAGATTGGCAAATTCGCCACTGGCGCCCTGTGCTCTTCACAGATGAAAGCAGGTTCACACTGAGCACATGTGACAGACGTGACAGAGTCTGGAGATGCCGTGGAGAACGTTCTGCTGCCTGCAACATCCTCCAGCATGACCGGTTTGGCGATGGGTCAGTCATGGTGTGGGGTGGCATTTCTTTGGGGGGCTGCCCAGCCCTCCATGTGCTCGCCAGAGGTAGCCTGACTGCCATTAGGTACCGAGATGAGATCCTCAGAGCCCTTGTGAGACCATATGCTGGTGCGATTGGTCCTGTGTTCCTCCTAATGCAAGGCAATGCTAGACCTCATGTGGCTGGAGTGTGTCAGCAGTTCCTGCAAGAGGAAGGCATTGATGCTATGGACTGGCCCGCCCGTTCCCCAGACCTGAATCCAATTGAGCACATCTTGGACATCATGTCTCGCTCCATCAACCAACGCCACAGACTGTCCAGGAGTTGGCGGATGCTTTAGTCCAGGTCTGGGAGGAGATCCCTCAGGAGACCATCTGCCACCTCATCAGGAGCATGCCCAGGAGTTGTAGGGAGGTCATACAGGCACGTGGAGGCCACACACACTACTGAGCCTCATTTTGACTTGTTTTAAGGACATTACATCAAAGTTGGATCAGCCTGTAGTGTGGTTTTCCACTTTAATTTTGAGTGTGACTCCAAATCCAGACCTCCATGGGTTGATACATTTGATTTCTATTGATCATTTTTGTGTGATTTTGTTGTCAGCACATTCAACTATGCAAAGAATAAAGGTTTTAATAAGAATATATAAGAATATTTTGAGCAGTGTATATATATATCTACATTAAAAAAATGTCTTACTGATTCTATCTTTCTCATTGTGTATCATCTCTCGTGGGCAGATTATGTATGTAGACTTTTTTTTCACCCATCTACACACAAAACCCAATTTTTGCTAATTTATTGAATACGAAATACATAAATATCTAATTTACATAAGTATACACACTTCTGAGCCAATACATGTTGGAATCACCTTTGGCTGTGTGTCTTTCTTATGGGGAAGGTCCACCTGTTGATGGGGAGGAGGTCCACCTGTTGATGGGGAGGAGGTCCACCTGTTGATGGGGAAGAGGTCCACCTGTTGATGGGGAGGAGGTCCACCTGTTGATGGGGAGGAGGTCCACCTGTTGATGGGGACAAGGTCCACCTGTTGATGGGGAAGAGGTCCACCTGTTGATGGGGGGGAGGTCCACCTGTTGATGGGGAAGAGGTCCACCTGTTGATGGGGAGGAGGTCCACCTGTTGATGGGGAAGAGGTCCACCTGTTGATGGGGTAGAGGTCCACCTGTTGATGGGGGAAGAGGTCCACCTGTTGATGGGGGGGAATAGGTCCACCTGTTGATGGGGTGGAGGTCCACCTGCTGATGGGGAAGAGGTCCACCTGTTGATGGGGAAGAGGTCCACCTGTTGATGGCAAAGAGGTTCACCTGTTGATGGGGGGAAGAGGTTCACCTGTTGATGGGGGAAGAGGTCCACCTGTTGATGGGGGAGGTCCATCCTGTTGATGGGGTGGAGGTCCACCTGCTGATGGGGAAGAGGTCCACCTGTTGATGGGGAAGAGGTCCACCTGTTGATGGGGGAAGAGGTCCACCTGTTGATGGGGGAAGAGGTCCACCTGTTGATGGGGAAGAGGTCCACCTGTTGATGGGGAGGAGGTCCACCTGTTGATGGGGAGGAGGTCCACCTGTTGATGGGGGGAGGTCCACCTGTTGATGGGGAAGAGGTCCACCTGTTGATGGGGAGGAGGTCCACCTGTTGATGGGGAGGAGGTCCACCTGTTGATGGGGAAGAGGTCCACCTGTTGATGGGGGGGAGGTCCACCTGTTGATGGGGAAGAGGTCCACCTGTTGATGGGGAGGAGGTCCACCTGTTGATGGGGAAGAGGTCCACCTGTTGATGGGGTAGAGGTCCACCTGTTGATGGGGGGGAAGAGGTCCACCTGTTGATGGGGGGAATAGGTCCACCTGTTGATGGGGTGGAGGTCCACCTGCTGATGGGGAAGAGGTCCACCTGTTGATGGGGAAGAGGTCCACCTGTTGATGGCAAAGAGGTTCACCTGTTGATGGGGGAAGAGGTTCACCTGTTGATGGGGGAAGAGGTCCACCTGTTGATGGGGGGGAGGTCCATCCTGTTGATGGGGTGGAGGTCCACCTGCTGATGGGGAAGAGGTCCACCTGTTGATGGGGAAGAGGTCCACCTGTTGATGGCAAAGAGGTTCACCTGTTGATGGGGGGGAAGAGGTCCACCTGTTGATGGGGGGGAAGAGGTCCACCTGTTGATGGGGGGGAAGAGGTCCACCTGTTGATGGGGAAGAGGTCCACCTGTTGATGGGGAGGAGGTCCACCTGTTGATGGGGAGGAGGTCCACCTGTTGATGGGGGGAGGTCCACCTGTTGATGGGGAAGAGGTCCACCTGTTGATGGGGAAGAGCCCCATCTGTTTAGCTAAATAAAATAGACTTATATAGAGTACCAATCAAAAGTTTGGACACGCCTTCTGATTCCAGGGTTTTTCTTTATTTTTATTTTTACTATTTTCTACAATGTAGAATCAATTGTGAAGACATCAAAACTATGAAAAAACACATAAAATAATATTGTATCCCCAAAAAATTTAAACATCAATTTCTTCTAAACGAATCTAAATATATTTTGTATATGAGATTCTTCAAAGTAGCCATCCCCATTGCTTTGATGACAGCTTTGCACACTCTTGGCATTCTCTCAACCAGCTTCACCTGGAATGCCCATTGCTTTGATGACAGCTTTGCACACTCTTGGCATTCTCTCAACCAGCTTCACCTGGAATGCCCTTTGATGACAGCTTTGCACACTCTTGGCATTCTCTCAACCAGCTTCACCTGGAATGCCCATTGCTTTGATGACAGCTTTGCACACTCTTGGCATTCTCTCAACCAGCTTCACCTGGAATGCCCATTGCTTTGATGACATCTTTGCACACTCTTGGCATTCTCTCAACCAGCTTCACCTGGAATGCCCTTTGATGACAGCTTTGCACACTCTTGGCATTCTCTCAACCAGCTTCACCTGGAATGCCCATTGATGACAGCTTTACTCTTGCCCACAGAAAAGGTTGAACACATTGGCCATGCCGTCAACCCAGCATGACTTTAACCTCGTTCATAATAACTGGAAACTTGGACAACAAAAAAAGACAAACAAAAAAACGAGCTGTGACTGGGAAAATACATTTTGAACGGTCGTCCATCTCGGAATTACAAGTTGGGAACTCAGGCCTCTTTCTAGAGCTCAGACCTGAAGAGCACTGACGTCATGATTTCCCCTTGTGTTGGAGCGAACCATTGAGGAGAGAGCTGAGCATTACATAGGTCTGGTTGCAAGGCTGAAATAGCAAGGACATGCACGTTAAGAGAAGATGACACCCAGACCTCATGACACCCAGGCTATACTCTATTTTTGAAAGAATACATTAACCAAGACCACCAGACGTGCATTCATGACAGCTGAACGTGCTGTGGTCAGCAGGATACAGGAAGAAAGATGTAGGCAAGATAACTGATGACTAACACGTAAAACACAAGCATGCAGTACATACATTATTTTTAGAACATGGAAAGAGTTCTGCCATCGTTGTAACCAAAAGCAGATACTAAGGGGGAGTAACTTTATTTACATATGTGATGTACACAAATACTATGTAAGTATAAAAGTAGAGCCAGTGCTAAGAAGCGGCGGCTGTCCCGCGGACCAGCATGGCTCTTAATAACTTGTATTAAAGTCTACATTGAATTCACAAAGTTCTTCTGAGAGTATTATATTTCTGAAACAATTCTCCACGACATTGTTGTTTTCCGTGGTTCCCAGTTGTCTTGAAAGCAAAGTACAGTTGAGGTCGGAAGCTAACATACACCTAGGCCAAATACATTTATACATTTAAACTCAGGATTTCACAATTCCTGACATTTAATCCTAGTTAAAAATCCCTGTCTTAGGTCAGTTAGGATCACCACTTTATATTAAGAGTGTGAAATGTGAAATTATTATTTCAGCTTTTATTTATTTCATCACATTTCCAGTGGGTCAGAAGCATTGCCTTTAAATTGTTTAACTTGGGTCAAACGTTTTGGGTAGCCTTCCACAAGCATCCCACAATAAGTTGGGTGAATTTTAGCCCATTCCTCCTGACAGAGCTGGTGTAACTGAGTCAGGTTTGTAGGCCTCCTTGCTCGCATATGCTTTTTCAGTTCTGCCCACAAATGTTCTATAGGATTGAGGTCAGGGCTTTGTGATGGCCACTCCAATACCTTGACTTTGTTGTCCTTAAAACTATTTTGTCACAACTTTTGGAAGTATGCTTGGGGTCACTGTCCACTTGGAAGACTAATTTGCGACCAAGCTTTAACTTCCTGACTGATGTCTTGAGATGTTTCTTCAATATATCCACATAATTTACCTTCCTCATGTTGCATCTATTTTGTGAAGTGCACCAGTCCCTCCTGTAGCAAAGCACCCTAACAACATGATGCTGCCACCTCCGTGCTTCACGGTTGGGATGGTGTTCTTCGGTTTTTCCTCCAAACATAACAATGGTCATTATTGCCAAACAGTTCTATTTTTGTTTCATCAGACCAGAGGACATTTCTCCAAAAAAGTACGATCTTTGTCCCCATGTGCAGTTGCAAACCGTAGTCTGGCTTTTTTATGGCGGTTTTGGGGCAGTGGCTTCTTCCTTGCTGAGTGGCCTTTCAGGTTATGTCGATATAGGACTCGTTTTACTGCGGATATAGATACTTTTGTACCCGTTTCCTCCAGCATCTTCACAAGGTCCTTTACTGTTGTTCTGGGGTTGATTTGCACTTTTCGCACCAAAGTACGTTCATCTCTAGGAGACAGAACGTGTTTCCTTCCTGAGCGGTATGACAGCTGCGTGGTCCCATGGTGTTTATACATGCGTAATATTGTTTGTACAGATGAACGTGGTACCTTCAGGCATTTTGAAATTACTCCCAAGGATGAACCAGACTTGTGGAGGTCTACAATTTTTTTCTGAGGTCTTGGCTGATTTCTTTAGATTTTCCCATGATGTCAAGCAACGAGACACTGAGTTTGAAGGTAGGCCTTGTTATACATCCACAGGTACACCTCCAATTGACTCAAATGATGTCAAATGATGTCAATTAGCCTATCAGAAGCTTCTAAAGCCATGACATCATTTTCCATGACATCGAATGTTCCAAGCTGTTTAAAGGCACAGTCAACTTAGTGTATGTAAACTTCTGACCCACTGGAATTGTGATACAGTGAATTATAAGTGAAATAATCTGTCTGTAAACAATTGTTGGAACAATGACTTGTGTCCTGCACAAAGTAGATGTCCTAACCAACTTGCCAAAACTATAGTTTGTTAACAAGAAATGTGTGGAGTTTTTTGAAAAATGAGTTTAAATGACTCCAACCTAAGTGTACGTAAACTTCCGACTTCAACTGTATTTAGTGACGTCAGTAACAATTAGCCTATCAGAAGCTTTTAAAGCCATGACATCAGTTCCACCATCATGTGTTCGTCGTCCTAGTAGTTGGAAGGATTGGAGGACCAAAATGCATCGTGAATTTAATGAACAGAGAACATTAGAACAAACTATACAAAACAATAAACGAACAACGACCGTGAAACTGTATACGAAATGTGCTGACACAAACGCTACACATAGACAATCACCCACAACCCACAATGACAAAACAGGCTACCTAAATATGGTTCCCAATCAGAGACAATGACTAACACCTGCCTCAGATTGAGAACCATATCAGGCCAAACACAGAAACAGACAAACTAGACATACAACATAGAATGCCCACTCAGATCACACCCTGACCAAACAAAACATAGAAACATACAAACTAGACATCCAACATAGAATGCCCACTCAGATCACAAACATACAAAGCAATCTATGGTCAGGGTATGACAATTTGTCACTGTTATAGTCCAATTAATGCAATTAATGTTATGTTTAGTGTTGTGGCATTTTGGGGAGATTTACATGCAAAAATCATCATTGCAAACAGGATGTTTGCATTCCTTATAGGCTTCCTTCTTTTCACTATTTCAATGAGGTTAGTATTGTGGAGAAACTACCATGTTGTTGATCCATCATCCATTGTTGCCAGGTCTTGGGAGTCTCCAATGTTGCCAGGATTTGGGAGTCTCCATTGTACGTGTGTGAGACTTGTTGTCACCTGCCGACAGAAGAATGCACTGTCTTGGCGATAGCCGTGCCCACGCCGCCGGTATAAACTGAGAGATGAGATTGTGACTGATGCCAGGGTCGATCTCAATCTAACCTTGATTGTCTCGGTTTATTGTCGAGAGACACACCCAACAGCTGGCTAAAACAAACAGGCAAAAAACTAAAAGAAGACGAAACATAAACCATAGGTTATGAAGGGTTATGAAGGGTTATGAAGGGTTATGAAGGGTCAAAACTACCATAGAACTCCCACCTTTGGGGCTCTCTCATTTTCCTTTTCATCTCTCGCGTCCTACTAATTCAAAACATGCTCTCTCTCTCTCTCTCTCTCTCTCTCACACTCTCTCTCTCTCTCTCTCTCTCTCTCTCTCTCTAGCTCCCTCTCTCTCTCTAGCTCTCTCTCTCTCTCTCTCTCTCTCTCTCTCTCTCTCTCTCTCTCTCTAGCTCTCTCTCTCTCTCTCTCTCTAGCTCTCTCTCTCTCTCTCTCTCTCTAGCTCTCTCTCTCTCTCTCTCTCTAGCTCTCTCTCTTTCTCTCTCTCTCTCTCTATGTCTCTCTGTCTCTCTCTCTCTCTCTCTCTAGCTCTCTCTCTCTCTCTCTCTCTCTAGCTCTCTCTCTCTCTAGCTCTCTTCCTCTCTTTCTCAATTCAATTCAAAGGGCTTTATTCACATGGGAAACATGTTATAGAATAGATAATAAAACATTACATTACATTTTTTATTTGATGAACATAGATATTTCAAATGTCATATTATGTCTATATACAGTGTTGTAACGATGTGCAAGAGTTAAAGTACACAAGGGAAAATAAATAAACATAAATATGGGTTGTATTTACAATGATGTTTGTTCTTCACTGGTTGACCTTTTCTTGTGGCAACAGGTCACAAATCTTGCTGCTGTGATGTCACACTGTGGTATTTCACCCAGTAGATATGCGGGTTTATCAAAGTTTGATTTATTTTCAAATTCGTCTAGTTGTCAGCTGCCTCTTGCCAAATGTTGTCCCTTGTTGTCCCCCAGTACTGTCTCCGTTATCGAGTCTGCATCATCACCTTCCACAGAGCCAATCAGAACTCTCCGCCCCTGCTGATTCTCCCGGGGTCTTCCCCTGCTGCTACGGACCAATCAGGCGCTCCGACACGCCTCTGTGATGTCACGTTCACCCCTCCTCCACCTGACGCGGGCTGAGACGGACCGTGGACCACTCCCTGGTGATGACTGGACCACATTCTCTTCCAACCACTTCTCCTACCAGGCTGTTGTACAACAAATTCTTAATGTAATCTTTGGGAATTGTGAATCTGTAATGTGGTCATACATTTGGCAGGAGGTTAGGGAGTGCAGCTCAGTTTCCACCTCATTTTGTGCGGCCTTTCTCAATAGCAAGGCTATGCTCACTGTGTCTGGCCATGGTCAAGGATTTTCTTCATTTAGGGTCAGTGGTCAGATATTCTGCCACTGTGACAAAAACCATTTCAACGATTTTACAGAGTTACAATTCATATCAGGAAATCAGTCGAAAGTAATAAATTAGGTCATATCAGGAAATCAGTCGAAAGTAATAAATTAGGTCCCAGTCTATGGATTTCACATGACAGGGGCACAGCCATGGATGGGCCAGGAGGGCATAGGCCCACCCACTGGAGAACCTTCTCTCTCTCTCTCTCTCTCTCTATCTCTGTCTCTCTCTCTTTCTGCTGAAAGAACAGCTAGTTCTGCAATTTTATTTGAACATCAATTTCCGCCATTATATCCTATGACCGAAAAGAGAGGGATCACAAGCCTCATTTTGAATGGAAATATCTACTTGAACGAGTCGGAGGCGCAGGACATACTTCTCACCCCGGACCTCCTAATCCCTGAGATTCTAAAAAGGAAAAGGCGGCGTAAGCTGTGTTATCTGACGAAATAAACATACTCTCACTCTCATTCTAATGGCGAATGTACAATCACTGGAGAACAAACTGGATGAACTCCATTAGAGACTCTCCTAAAGAACTGTAGTATCTCGGAGTATCTCGGAGTCGTGGCTGAAGACCTGGAGAATAGACTGGATGAGCTCCATATGGAGACTTTCCTACCAACGGGACCTAAAGAAAGTATCTCGGAGTATCTCGGAGTCGTGGCTGAAGACCTGGAGAATAGACTGGATGAGCTCCATATGGAGACTTTCCTACCAACGGGACCTAAAGAAAGTATCTCGGAGTATCTCGGAGTCGTGGCTGAAGACCTGGAGAATAGACTGGATGAGCTCCATATGGAGACTTTCCTACCAACGGGACCTAAAGAAAGTATCTCGGAGTCGCTGTAACCTTATTAAATTTACTATTTAACAAGCAAGTTTTCATCTATCTGTCTATATACAACCACAAAGCGATGCTCCCACAAAGACTGCACTCAATTAGCTGTATAGCGCTAAAAAACAATGGAATGTTGTCATTTTAAAGATATCTAGATCACCGTTACAAAACCTATAGAAACTAATACAATGTTTTCCCCTCGCCCTCCATTTGGTAAATCTGACCATAACTCCTGATAATGTCCTCCTGATTTCCTGCTTACAATCAAAAAACTCAAACAGGAAGTAACAGACGACAATCTCAACATACAGCTGGCAGGATAGAACAGCGGCGTCTGGTAAGACAAGGTATGTATTTTTTGTAAATTTGTAAACAACAGCTGGTGCACGAAGGAAGTCTTGCTCGCCCGAGGTAGAGTTTCTCATGACCATCTGTAGATGAGAGTTTTCATCTGTTTTCTTTGTAGCTGTTTACATACCACCACAGTCAGAGGCTGGCACTAAGACAGCATTGAATGAGCTGTATTTCACCAAACAAGAAAACGCTCCCCCGGAGGCGGCGCTCCTAGTGGGAATTTAATGCAGGGAAACTTAAATCAGTTTTGCCAAATTTCTATCATCATGTTAAATGTGCAACCAAAGGAAAAATAACTCTGGACCACCTATACTCCACACACATACAAAGTTCTCCCCTCGCCCTCCATTTGGCAAATCTGACCATAACTCTATCCTCCTGATTCCCCAAAATTAAAGCAGGAAGCACCAGTGACTCGGTCTATAAAAAAGTGGTCATACAGGACTGTTTTGCAGCACAGACTGGAATATGTTCTGGGATTCCTCTGATGGCATTGAGGAGTACACCACATCAGCATGTCACTGGCTTCATCAATAAGTGCATCGATGACGTCGACCTCACAGTGACCGTATGTACATACCCCAACCTGAAGACATGGATTACAGGCAACATCATCACTGAGCTAAAGGCTAGAGCTGCTGCTTTCAAGGAGTGGGACTCTAACCCGGAAGCTTATAAGAAATCCCGCTATGCCCTCCGACGAACCATCAAACAGGCAAAGCCTCAATATAGGACTAAGATCGAATCGTACTACACCGTCTCTGACGCTCGTCAGATGACGCAGGGCCTGCAAAACATTACAGACTACAAAGGGAAGCACAGCCGAGAGCTGCCCAGTGACGCGAGCCTACCAGATGAGCTAAATGCCTTCTATGCGCGCTTTGAGGCAAGCAACACTGAACTATTCATGAGAGCACCAGCTGTTCCGGATGACTCTCTGTAGCCGATGTGAGTATCCTGGGACTGAACACCTTCCTCTGCAACTGGATCCAGGGCCGACCTCTGCTGGTAGGCAACAACCAATTTGCCACACTGACCTTCAACACGGGGGCTCCTAAGAGGAGCTTAGTCCCCTCCTGTACTCCCTGTTCACCCACGATTTCGTGGACATGCACAACTACAACACCGTCATTAAGCATTCTGACGACAGAACAATGTTAGCTCTGCTCACCGACAACGATGAGACGGCCTATAGGGAGGTCAGATACGTTGCAGTGTGGTACCAGGACAACAACCTCTCCCTCAACGTCAGTAAGACAAAGGAGATGATTGTGGACTACAGGAAAAGGAGGGCCCCATTCAAATCAACGAGGCTGTAGTGGAGCGGGTAGAGAGTTTCAAGTTATTCGGTGTCATAACTAAAGATCTATCACTAACATTGTCGTGAAGCACAACAAAAAGTTCTTGCATGGGCCCTCATATCCTCAATAAGTTCTACAGCTGCACCGTTGAGAGTATCTTGACTGACTGCATCACCGCCTGGTATGGCAACAGCTTCTACCCCCAAGCCATGAGACTGCTGAACAATTAATCAAAGGGCCAACCAGACTATTTACATGGACCCCCCCCCCACCTCAACCAGACTGTTTACATGGACCCCCCCACCTCAACCAGACTGTTTACATGGACCCCCCCACCTCAACCAGACTGTTTACATGGACCCCCCCACCTCAACCAGACTGTTTACATGGACCCCCACCTCCCCGTCATGGACCCTATTTACATCGAACCCCACCCCACCTCACCCAGACTATTTACATCGACCCCCCCACCTCACCCAGACTATTTACATGGACCCCCTCAACCAGACTATTTACATGGACCCCCACCTCACCCAGACTATTTACATGGACCCCCCACCTCAACCAGACTATTTACATGGACCCCCCCACCTCAACCAGAATATTTACATGGAACCCATGTATATAGGCTAATGTGTAAGGCCTAGTACATCATGGGGTCCAAACTCCTTGTCATCCAGGACATCTATACAAGGCGGTGTCAGAGGAAGACCCTAAAAAATGCCAAAGTCTCCATATTTTGTTCTTTGCGTGTTGTATTTTTATCTCACCATTTTACTCTCCCTAACAGAGCTGGCACACTCAGGCAAGAAATCTGCTCTGAAATCGGACTGAATTTACTGAATTTACTGAATTTACTGAATGCACCCGAAATGAATACTTACATAGTGGAGTCTTTTGTTTAGACATGTAGCTAGCTAGCTAAACAATGAACCATAATCCTGACTCATGATGATACTACCCTGCATGAATCTGTAGGTAACTAACCAACCAGGTTCAATGTTAGCCAAGCAAATGGCTCTGAGATACGAATAATAAGATCATACGAGTAACGTTAGCTAGCGAGCTAACAGTACACTTTAACTTAAAAGGAAACCACTTTCTTTCAAAATTAGTAACATGGAATTTCTGAAAATGTAGCTAGCTAGACTATCTTACCCGTATACAAGATGGATGGACGTGTCTCCTGTCACGGACGCCATGGTTACCCTTAGTTTGAAGATGTAATCCAGAGACATGTGTTTTCTTCATCTTCTTAGTTACCATACTCTAATTCCACTGATTTCAAAACGGAAAGTGAAGAGAAACACTTACGCAGTTCTATTACGCAATATATTTTTGAAAAAAGCAGCGTTAGACAGGATTTAATTTAACCATTTTATTCGTATTTACAGATGGCATACACATTTGTTATTCAGGCACATGAAAGCTCACATGTTCCAGAAAGCATTTCTGCCGAAAAATGCATTTTGATAAAAAAAAAAAGTTTACGTTCAAATGGCTCTCCTGTGAAGTAGTGACGCGCGACATAGTTTCCTGAAACAAATATATTCTCTTTTATTTTTACCCAATACGTTCCCTTCTTTGCGAAGGAAAACCTCCCTGGTCTTTGTGTTTCTGTGTTTGAAATTCACTGATCGACCGAGGGACCTTACAGATAATTGTATATGTGGTGTAAAGAGATGAGGTAGTCATTCGAAAAATCAGGTTAAAACACTATTGTGCAACTTATAATGTGACGTGTTTAGTAAATATTTACTCCTGAACTTATTTAGGCTTCCCTTAACATAACAAAAGGGTTGAATATTTATTGACTCAAGACATTTCAGCTTTTAATGTTTAATTCGTTTGTAAAACATTTTAAAAAAAACGTAATTCCACTTTGACATTAGAGGGTATTATGTATAGATGTAAATTATTATTATTATTATTATAGTATTATGTAAACAAATCTAAATGTAATCCATTTAAAATCAATAATAAAAAACAATAATAAATACCAGACGATAACTTGGCAGCTGTGATGTCCATCGGAGTCTGAGGACGTTGGGGGATGACGTGGAGGCCGGTCACTAGGGGCAACAGTGAACGCTGCTACCTTCAAGTATAGTCGTTTTTCGGGTTTTGATGAAGGTATCTGATGTGAAACTGTGAGATGTGGAATAAAGGGCGCAAATACTTTCTGAATGTCACGGTTTTCTTCTTCTCTATTTTCTTTCTCTGTGCGTTGTTGGGAAGAACCGTAAGTAAGCATTTCTCTGTCCGTCTGTCCGTCTGTCCGTCTGTCCGTCTGCCCGTCTGCCCGTCTGTCCGTCTGTCCGTCTGTCCGTCTGTCTGTCTGTCTGTCTGTCTGTCTGCCCGTCTGCCCGTCTGCCCGTCTGTCCGTCTGTCTGTCTGCCCGTCTGCCCGTCTGTCCGTCTGTCCGTCTGCCCGTCTGTCCGTCTGCCCGTCTGCCCGTACTCTGCGTCTCACAAAGAAACAGCAGTTAGAACCAAAATCTCAAACTAGGACTCATCAGTCAAAGGACATATTTCCAATGGTGTCCATTGCTCGTGTACTTTAATAGTGGTTTCTTTTCAGCAATTCGATCATGAAGGTCTCAGACCCTCACTGAGTGGATAATCGCCGGATGTTCTGGACTGGGGACCGTTGTTGGAGGCTCCGGACTGTGGCCCGTCGTTGGATGTTCCGGACTGTGGCCCGTCGTTGGAGCTTCCGGACAGTGGCCCGCCGTTGGAGGTTCCGGACTGTGGCCCGCCGTTGGAGGTTCCGGACTGTGGCCTGTCGTTGGAGGCTCCGGACTGTGGCCCGTCGTTGGAGGTTCCGGACTGTGGCCCGTCGTTGGAGCTTCCGGACAGTGGCCCGCCGTTGGAGGTTCCGGACTGTGGCCCGTCGTTGGAGGTTCCGGACTGTGGCCCGTCGTTGGAGCTTCCGGACAGTGGCCCGCCGTTGGAGGTTCCGGACTGTGGCCCGTCGTTGGAGCTTCCGGACAGTGGCCCGCCGTTGGAGGTTCCGGACTGTGGCCCGTCGTTGGAGGTTCCGGACTGTGGCCCGTCGTTGGAGGTTCCGGACTGTGGCCCGTCGTTGGAGGTTCCGGACTGTGGCCCGTCGTTTAGAGGTTCCGGACTGTGGCCCGTCGTTGCAGGTTCCGGACTGTGGTCTGTCGTTGGAGGTTCCGTTCTGTGAACTGTCCCCGGACGCTCTGGACTGGGTACTGTCGCCAGACGCTCTGGACTGCCGAGGCGCACTGTAGGCCTGGTGCGTGGTGCCGGCACTGGTGTTACCGGGCTGAGGTCAAGCACCTCAGGGCGAGTTTGGAGAGCAGGAACAGGACGTACTGGACTGTGGAGGCGTACTGGAGGTCTGGAATGTAGAGCTGACACAACCCGTCCTGGCTGGATGTTTATTTTCTGGCACAGGATGCACTGGGCTGTGCAGACTCACCGGAGACACAGTACGCAGAGCCGGCGCAGAATATCCTGGTCCAAAGAAGTATACTGGAGACCAGGAGCGCTGAGCCGGCACCATCCTTCCTGGCTGGATGCCCATTCTAGCCCGGCCAATGCGCAAGGAGCTGGAATAGAGTGCACCGGGCTAGAATAGCGCACTGGAGACACCGTGCGATCTACCGCATAAATCGGTGCCTGACCAGTAACACGCACCCTACAGTAAGCATGAAGAGTAGGCTCAGGTTTCCGACCTGACTCAGCCAATCTCCTCGTGTGCCCCCGCCCAATTTGTTTTATTGGGGCTGCTTCTAGGGCTTCCCTGCTAGCCGTGTACCCTCATATCGTCGCCGTTCCTCCCGTCTTCCTCTCCTGACAGAATCTCCACCTGCCTTCATGGTAGGCGATCCTCTCCTGACAGTATCTCCACCTACCTCCATGGTAGGCGATCCTCTCCTGCCAGTATCTCCACCTGCCTCCATGGTAGGCGATCCTCTCCTGACAGTATTTCCTCCCACATCCAGGATCCTTTACCGTCCAGTATTTTGTCCCATGTCCATGCTGTCTGCTCCATCAAACGCTGCTCCTCCTTTTCACGCTGCTTGGTCCTTTTAAGGTGGGTTGTTCTGTCACGATCGTTATATGGATGAGACCAAGGTGCAGCGTGGTACACGTACATACTTATTTAATGAAAGAACAAAACAACAAAACGAACCGTGAAGCTATTATGGCAACTAAACATCGAATAACAACCCACAAAATACCCAAGGAATATGGCTGCCTAAATATGGTCCCCAATCAGAGACAACGATAAACAGCTGCCTCTGATTGAGAACCAATCTTGGCAACCACAGTGTGTGTGTGTGTGTGTGTGTGTGTGTGTGTGTGTGTGTGTGTGTGTGTGTGTGTGTGTGTGTGTGTGTGTGTGTGATGCTTGTCTTTTTTTCCAGACACAGATGTATACAACTCCATCATGTCCCAAACACACTGTTCATTGCTCATCTACAGTCTTCCTCTCTTCCCGCTATTCTGAATAATGTTGGGAAGATCCCTAGATTTCCCACAACGTTGAACAATCGAACAACATTTTCCAGCTTTTAAAAAAATAAAAAATTTCTCACTGTGCAGTGTGTAACAGTCAGGATAAAGCACACAGGATATTTCACTGCTTCGGTAAAGCGAGGCTCACCAGTCAGTGGTTAGCCATATGCATAGAGTTATGTTACACCAATCACAGTCACAGTAACTGTATGTAAACGGTCACAGCTGACACTGTCGGTAACCTGGGGTAACCCGGGGGTAACCAGGGGTAACCCGGGGGTAGACCGGAGAAGAACAGAGAGAACCTGGAAGAGAAAAAAAAAACGAATTAAGACGGAACATTGATTTAATGACGGGAAGAGTGAGGCTGGTGCCCTGAACATAAAAAACAATCACTTGCTCAGGAAACGAAGGAATGAGAGAAAGTGAGACAGACGGCGAGGGAGAGAGTGTGAAAGTGAGACAGACAAAGACAGGGAGAGAAAGATTGGCGGGGAGAGAGAAAGTGCGAGAGAAAGAGAGTGAGAGAAAGAGAGAGAGAGAGAGAGAGAGAAAGGGAGAGACAGAGAGAAAGCGAGAGAAAGAAAGGTGGGGAGAGAGAGTGAGAGACAGAGAAAAAGAGAGAGAGAAAGAAAGAGAAAGATAAAGAGAGAGAGAGAGAGAGAGAGAGAGAGAGAGAAAGGGAGAGACAGAGAGAAAGAGAGAGAGAGAGAGAGAGAGAGAGAGTTACAGGACAAAATAAAAACCCTTCAACCCAAAAAGGCCTGTGGTGTCGATGGTATCCTCAATGAAATGATCAAATATACAGACAACAAATTCCAATTGGCTATACTAAATCTCTTTAACATCATACTTAGCTCTGGCATCTTCCCCAATATTTGGAACCAAGGACTGATCACCCCAATCCACAAAAGTGGAGACAAATTTCACCCCAATAACTACCGTGGAATATGTGTCAACAGTAACCTTGGGAAAATCCTCTGCATTATTATTAACAGCAGACTCGTACATTTCCTCAATGAAAACAATGTACTGAGCAAATGTCAAATTGGCTTTTTACCAAATTACCGTACAACAGACCATGTATTCACCCTGCACACCCTAATTGACAACCAAACAAACCAAAACAAAGGCAAAGTCTTCTCATGCTTTGTTGATTTCAAAAAAGCCTTCGACTCAATCTGGCATGAGGGTCTGCTATACAAACTGATGGAAAGTGGTGTTTGGGGTAAAACATACGACATTATAAAATCCATGTACACAAACAACAAGTGTGCTGTTAAAATTGGCAAAAAACACACACATTTCTTCACACAGGGTCGTGGGGTTAGACAGGGATGCAGCTTAAGCCCCACCCTCTTCAACATATATATCAACGAATTGGCGCGGGCACTAGAAAAGTCTGCAGCACCCGGCCTCCCCCTGCTAGAATCCGAAGTCAAATGTCTGCTGTTTGCTGATGATCTGGTGCTTCTGTCACCAACCAAGGAGGGCCTACAGCAGCACCTAGATCTTATGCACAGATTCTGTCAGACCTGGGCCCTGACAGTAAATCTCAGTTAGACCAAAATAATGGTGTTCCAAAAAAGGTCCAGTCACCAGGACCACAAATACAAATTCCATCTAGACACTGTTGCCCTAGAGCACACAAAAAACTATACATACCTTGGCCTAAACATCAGCGCCACAGGTAACTTCCACAAAGCTGTGAACGATCTGAGAGACAAGGCAAGAAGGGCATTCTATGCCATCAAAAGAAACATAAATTTCAACATACCAATTAGGATTTGGCTAAAAATACTTGAATCAGTCATAGAGCCCATTGCCCTTTATGGTTGTGAGGTCTGGGGTCCGCTCACCAACCAAGACTTCACAAAATGGGACAAACACCAAATTGAGACTCTGCACGCGGAATTCTGCAAAAATATCCTCCGTGTACAACGTAAAACACCAAATAATGCATGCAGAGCAGAATTAGGCCGATACCCACTAATTATCAAAATCCAGAAAAGAGCCGTTCAATTCTACAACCACCTAAAAGGAAGCGATTCACAAACCTTCCATAACAAAGCCATCACCTACAGAGAGATGAACCTGGAGAAGAGTCCCCTAAGCAAGCTGGTCCTGGGGCTCTGTTCACAAACACAAACACACCCCACAGAGCCCCAGGACAACAGCACAATTAGACCCAACCAAATCATGAGAAAACAAAAAGATAATTACTTAACACATTGGAAAGAATTAACAAAAAAACAGAGCAAACTAGAATGCTATTTGGCCCTACACAGAGAGTACACAGCGGCAGAATACCTGACCACTGTGACGGACCCAAAATTAAGGAAAGCTTTGACTATGTACAGACTCAGTGAGCATAGCCTTGCTATTGAGAAAGGCCGCCGTAGGCAGACATGGCTCTCAAGAGAAGACAGGCTATGTGCTCACTGCCCACAAAATGAGGTGGAAACTGAGCTGCACTTCCTAACCTCCTGCCCAATGTATGACCATATTAGAGAGACATATTTCCCCCAGATTACACAGATCCACAAAGAATTCGAAAACAAATCCAATTTTGAAAAACTCCCATATCTTTTGGGTGAAATTCCACAGTGTGCCATCACAGCAGCAATATTTGTGACCTGTTGCCACGAGAAAAGGGCAACCAGTGAAGAACAAACACCATTGTAAATACTACCCATATTTATGCTTATTCATTTTATCTTGTGTCCTTTAACTATTTGTACATTGTATATATATATATAATATGACATTTGTAATGTCTTTACTGTTTTGAAACTTCTGTATGTGTAATGTTTACTGTTAATTTTTGTTGTTTTTCACTTTATATATTCACTTTGTATGTTGTCTACCTCACTTGCTTTGGCAATGTTAACACATGTTTCCCATGCCAATAAAGCCCTTGAATTGAATTGAATTGAATTGAGAGAGAGAGAGAAAGGGAGAGACAGAGAGAAAGCGAGAGAAAGAGAGAGAGAGAGATAGAAAGATAGACAGAGAGATATGCAGAGAGAAAGAGAAAGAGAAAGAGAAAAATGACATCATACTCTCTGTTGTCCTCATCCTTTATTTCTCTAAAGGGTATGCTAGTAGTGTACTAACAGGGCACAACAGCTCTGGTCAACAGTAGTGTACTAACAGGGCACAACAGCTCTGGTCAACAGTAGTGTACTAACAGGGCCCAACAGCTCTGGTCAACAGTAGTGTACTAACAGGGCCCAACAGCTCTGGTCAACAGTAGTGTACTAACAGGGCCCAACAGCTCTGGTCAACAGTAGTGTACTAACAGGGCCCAACAGCTCTGGTCAACAGTAGTGTACTAACAGGGCCCAACAGCTCTGGTCAACAGTAGTGTACTAACAGGGCCCGTACAGCTCTGGTCAACAGTAGTGTACTAACAGGGCCCGTACAGCTCTGGTCAACAGTAGTGTACTAACAGGGCCCGTACAGCTCTGGTCAACAGTAGTGTACTAACAGGGCCCGTACAGCTCTGGTCAACAGTAGTGTACTAACAGGGCCCAACAGCTCTGGTCAACAGTAGTGTACTAACAGGGCCCAACAGCTCTGGTCAACAGTAGTGTACTAACAGGGCCCAACAGCTCTGGTCAACAGTAGTGTACTAACAGGGCCCAACAGTAGTGTACTAACAGGGCCCAACAGCTCTGGTCAACAGTAGTGTACTAACAGGGCCCGTACAGCTCTGGTCAACAGTAGTGTACTAACAGGGCCCGTACAGCTTTGGTCAACAGTAGTGTACTAACAGGGCCTGTACAGCTCTGGTCAACAGTAGTGTACTAACAGGGCCCGTACAGCTCTGGTCAACAGTAGTGTACTATAATGGGAATAGGGCTCGATTCAGTCTTATGTAGCAAATTGTTATTTTTTTGTTTTTTATTTTTTACATTGGATTAAATTAGAGACAATGACTACAATGCGAGTGTAGTTCTGCTTTGAAAGTTGATTAATAACTTAATGAAAAAGTTGATAAAAATGGCCCTACGGGAGAGGTCTCCTTTGTCTCCACCCATTCAGCATCGTTCACATCCTCTAAAGCTTTAGTCCCACCCATTCAGCATCGTTCACAGCCTCTGAAGCTTTAGTCCCACCCATCCAGCATCGTTCACACCCTCTGAAGCTTTAGCCCCACCCATTCAGCATCGTTCACATCCTCTGAAGCTTTAGCCCCACCCATTCGGCATCGTTCACACCCTCTGAAGCTTTAGCCCCACCCATTCAGCATCGTTCACACCCTCTTAAGCTTTAGCCCCACCCATTCAGCATC
>NC_088403.1:67263267-67278267 GCF_034236695.1 Oncorhynchus nerka
GGTATGCCTGACCGCTTGAAAGACGTTTTGGACACTACAACCATCCCGTGGAAGGGACACCGATCCCGAAGAAGGACGACACACAGGTCTTTCTATCATTGTATAATTTTTTTTTGTGTAAAAATGAAATCAATCTTACGGACAAAATGTGATATAGTGAAGCACTTGAGTGACTTGGGTGCGCAATTACGCAGGTACTTTCCTGAAACGGACGACACAAACAACTGGATTTGTTGTGCCTTTCATTCCCTGGCTCCAGTCCACTTAGCGATATCTGAACAGGAGAGCCTCATCGAAGTGTTTCTGTGAAAATTTAATTTAATCAGAAGCCACTGCCAGATTTCTGGATGGGGCTGCGCTCAGAGTATCCTGCCTTGGAAAATCACACTGTTAAGACACTGATGCCCTTTGCAACCATGTACCTATGTGAGAGTGGATTCCCGGCCCTCACTGGCATGAAAACGAAATACAGGCACAGACTTTGTGTGGTAAATGATTTAAGATGGAGACTCTCTCCAATACAACCCAACATTACAGAGTTATGTGCATCCTGTCAAGCACACCCTTCTCATTAACCTGTGGTGAGTTATTCACACTTTTTGATGAACAGATAAGGTTTTATATGTAAGATGGTTAAATAAAGAGCAGAATGATTGATTATTATTATAATATTATTATTTGTTCCCTGGTCCTATAAGAGCTCTTTGTCACTTCCCACGAGCCGGGTTGTGACAAAAACTCACAGTCATTCTTATGTTTAATAAATATATTGTATAGTGTGTGTGATTGTGTGTGTGTGTGTGTGTGTGTGTGTGTGTGTGTGTGTGTGTGTGTGTGTGTGGCAGGCTTACAATGATGGCAAAAAACACCATTTGAGAGTGTGCTGACAATGAGGGGGTACAGCTGAAAAGAGGGGGTACAGCTGATTGGTGCTAGAGGTGGTGCAGCTGACCCTGGTGCTAGAGGGGGTACAGCTGACCCTGGTGCTAGAGGGGGTACAGCTGACCCTGGTGCTAGAGGGGGGGCACAGCTGACCCTGGTGCTAGAGGGGTACAGCTGACCCTGGTGCTAGAGGGGACCCTGGTGCTAGAGCTGACCCTGGTGCTAGAGGGGGTACAGCTGACCCTGGTGCTAGAGGGGGTACAGCTGACCCTGGTGCTAGAGGGGGTACAGCTGACCCTGGTGCTAGAGGGGGTACAGCTGACCCTGGTGCTAGAGGGGGTACAGATGACCCTGGTGCTAGAGGGGGTACAGCTGACCCTGGTGCTAGAGGGGGTACAGCTGACCCTGGTGCTAGAGGGGGTACAACTGACCCTGGTGCTAGAGGGGGTACAGCTGGAGGTTGAATGTTTGAAGAGGTACGGGACTATAAACGTTTGTTTTAGGGGATAAATAGACACGTTATAGAGTATTATTATTGACGATTATCATACTTTGGAGGTCAAACAGCATTCTAGAACCCATACAGCTACCACGGCAACACCACGGCAACACCGCAACAGCACATAAAACCTGTGCGAACATAGATTTTATTTTTTTTGTCCAACCAACCGCCTGATGAATCAGACCTGACTAATAGACAGCAGAGTTCCCCCCCTGATGATGATTCAGACATCACTAACACATAACAGAGCTAACCACAAGGTTTTATAATGAAAATTGGCCTCAAGTCCACCACTGCTTGTAAACACATTTACAGTTTCGTCACAGTAATGGCACAATGATTTACAACGTTACGATTTTATGTCACTCTAATGCGCACAAGGGATTTGCCTTGGTCTCTGTGTGAAGAACGAGAACGAGAGTCAGACCTGACTAACAGAGATGATCACGCGTTTCTATATTTTATTGCAATGAGATTGACCTCAAGTTCATCGTCTAGTGTCACAGTGTTTTTACTATCTTACACTTATAAAGCCGTGATTCATCCTTATTTCAACTAACTCGTATCTTATCAAAAATCTGTTTTCCTGTTCAATGTGTGTGTGAGAGATAGAGAGAGAGAGAGAGAGAGAGAGAGAGAGAGAGAGAGAGAGAGAGAGAGAGAGAGGGAGAGAGAGAGAGAGAGAGAGAGAGATAGAGAGAGAGAGAGAGACAGAGACAGAGAGAGACAGAGAGAGACAGAGAGAGAGAGAGGGAGAGAGAGAGAGAGAGAGCGAGAGAGAGCGAGAGAGAGCGAGAGAGAGCGAGAGAGAGAGGGAGAGAGAGAGACTTTTGTAATGTCTTTATTGTTTTGGAACTTCTGTATGTGTAATGTTTACTGTTAATTTTTATTGTTTATTTCACTTTTGTATATTATCTACCTCACTTTCTTTGGCAATGTTAACACGTTTCCCATGTCAATAAAGCCCCTTGAATTAGAGAGAGAGAGATGAAGAGAGACAGACAGACAGACAGACAGACAGACAGACAGACAGACAGACAGACAGACAGACAGACAGACAGACAGACAGACAGAGAGGGGAGAGAGAGAGAGAGAGAGAGAGAGAGAGAGAGAGAGAGAGAGACAGAGAGAGAGAGAGAGGTAGAGAGAGAGAGAGAGAGAGAGAGAGAGAGAGAGAGAGAGAGAGAGAGACAGGGAGAGAGAGAGAGACAATGAGAGAGAGAGAGAGACAGAAAAAAGAGAGAGAGACAGAGAGAGACAGAGAGAGAGAGACAGGGAGAGAGAGACAGAGAGAGAGAGAGAGAGACAGAGAGAGAGAGACAGGGAGAGAGAGACAGGGAGAGAGAGAGACAGAGAGAGAGAGAGAGAGAGAGAGACAGAGAGAGACAGAGAGAGAGAGAGAGAGAGAGAGACAGGCAGAGAGAGAGAGAGAGAGAGAGGTAGAGTTCCATAGCCCCTAGAACAGGACGATAGTGATGGGAGGGAAATGTTCTGTGTTCTGTGGTCTAAAATGGCACCCTTTTTGGCACCCTTTTCCTTGTCAAAACTATTTAGACTATTTGATGAATATGGTGCTAAAATCACACAGTATGTTAGCTTGGGTAGTGAAGACAATGTCCATGTAAAAGGAGCCAAGAGAACCAGTTCAATACAGTAGAATAGAGTTTAGTACATTACAGTACTATACAGTAGAGTGTAGGACATTACAGTACTATACAGTAGAGTGTAGGACATTACAGTACTGTACAGTAGAGTGTAGTACTATACAGTAGATTAGAGTTTAGTACATTACAGTACTATACAGTAGATTAGAGTGTAGGACATTACAATACTATACAGTAGATTAGAGTTTAGTACATTACAGTACTATACAGTAGAGTGTAGGACATTACAGTACTATACAGTAGATTAGAGTGTAGGACATTACAGTACTATACAGTAGATTAGAGTGTAGGACATTACAGTACTATACAGTAGATTAGAGTGTAGGACATTACAGTACTATACAGTAGATTAGAGTGTAGGACATTACAGTACTATACAGTAGATTAGAGTGTAGGACATTACAGTACTATACAGTAGATTAGAGTGTAGGACATTACAGTACTATACAGTAGATTCGAGTTTAGTACATTACAGTACTATACAGTAGAGTGTAGTGCATTACAGTACTGTACAGTAGAGTGTAGTACATTACAGTACTATACAGTAGAGTGTAGTACATTACAGTACTGTACAGTAGAGTAGAGTGTAGTACATTACAGTACTATACAGTAGAGTAGAGTGTAGTGCATTACAGTACTATACAGTACAGTAGAGTGTAGGACATTACAGTACTATACAGTACAGTAGAGTGTAGGACATTACAGTACTATACAGTAGAGTGTAGGACATTACAGTAATGTACTGTAGAGTGTAGTACATTACAGTACTATACAGTAGAGTGTAGTGCATTACAGTACTATACAGTAGAGTGTAGTGCATTACAGTACTATACAGTACAGTAGAGTGTAGTACATTACAGTACTATACAGTACAGTAGAGTGTAGGACATTACAGTAATGTACAGTAGAGTGTAGTACATTACAGTAATGTACAGTAATGTACAGTAGAGTGTTGTACATTACAGTACTATACAGTAGAGTGTAGTGTAGGACATTACAGTACTATACAGTACAGTAGAGTGTAGTGCATTACAGTAATGTACAGTAGAGTGTAGTACATTACAGTAATGTACAGTAGAGTGTAGTACATTACAGTAATGTACAGTAGAGTGTAGTACATTACAGTACTATACAGTAGAGTGTAGTACATTACAGTACTATACAGTAGAGTGTAGTGCATTACAGTACTATACAGTAGAGTGTAGTACATTACAGTACTATACAGTAGAGTGTAGGACATTACAGTACTATACAGTAGAGTGTAGGACATTACAGTACTATACAGTAGAGTAGAGTGTAGGACATTACAGTACTATACAGTAGAGTGTAGTACATTACAGTACTATAAAGTAGAGTGTAGGACATTACAGTACTATACAGTAGAGTAGAGTGTAGGACATTACAGTACTATACAGTAGAGTGTAGGACATTACAGTACTATACAGTAGAGTGTAGGACATTGCAGTACTATACAGTAGAGTAGAGTGTAGGACATTACAGTACTATACAGTAGAGTGTAGGACATTACAGTACTATACAGTAGAGTGTAGTACATTACAGTACTATACAGTAGAGTGTAGGACATTACAGTACTGTACAGTAGAGTGTAGTACTATACAGTAGATTAGAGTTTAGTACATTAGAGTACTATACAGTAGAGTGTAGTACATTACAGTACTATACAGTAGAGTGTAGTGCATTACAGTACTGTACAGTAGAGTGTAGTACATTACAGTACTATACAGTAGAGTGTAGTACATTACAGTACTGTACAGTAGAGTAGAGTGTAGTACATTCAGTACTGTAGAGTAGAGTGTAGTGCATTACAGTACTATACAGTACAGTAGAGTGTAGGACATTACAGTACTATACAGTACAATAGAGTGTAGGACATTACAGTAATGTACATTAGAGTGTAGTACATTACAGTACTATACAGTAGAGTGTAGTGCATTACAGTACTATACAGTAGAGTGTAGTGGATTACAGTACTATACAGTAGAGTAGAGTGTAGGACATTACAGTACTATACAGTACAGTAGAGTGTAGTGCATTACAGTAATGTACAGTAGAGTGTAGTACATTACAGTACTGTACAGTAGAGTAGAGTGTAGGACATTACAGTACTATACAGTAGAGTGTAGTGCATTACAGTACTATACAGTAGAGTGTAGTACATTACAGTACTATACAGTAGAGTGTAGTACATTACAGTACTATACAGTAGAGTGTAGTACATTACAGTACTATACAGTAGAGCGTAGTACATTACAGTACTATACAGTAGAGTGTAGGACATTACAGTACTATACAGTAGAGTGTAGGACATTACAGTACTATACAGTAGAGTAGAGTGTAGGACATTACAGTACTATACAGTAGAGTATAGTACATTACAGTACTATACAGTAGAGTGTAGGACATTACAGTACTATACAGTAGAGTAGAGTGTAGGACATTACAGTACTATACAGTAGAGTGTAGGACATTACAGTACTATACAGTAGAGTGTAGTACATTACAGTACTATACAGTAGAGTGTATGACATTACAGTACTATACAGTAGAGTAGAGTGTAGGACATTACAGTACTATACAGTAGAGTGTAGGACATTACAGTACTATACAATAGAGTGTAGTACATTACAGTACTATACAGTAGAGTGTAGGACATTACAGTACTATACAGTAGAGTGTAGGACATTACAGTAATGTACAGTAGAGTGTAGTACATTACAGTACTATACAGTAGAGTGTAGGACATTACAGTACTATACAGTAGAGTAGAGTGTAGGACATTACAGTACTATACAGTAGAGTGTAGGACATTACAGTACTATACAGTAGAGTAGAGTGTAGGACATTACAGTACTATACAGTAGAGTGTAGTACATTAAAGTACTATACAGTAGAGTGTAGTACATTACAGTACTATACAGTAGAGTGTAGTACATTGACCTGACTGGATTAATAGCCAACGAGTTCCTACGATTGTGATTGAACACGCATCCTATTGATCCGTAGTGGTGGGATAACGCCTGTCCACAATGCTTTAGCGATACCCAACTCTACCTGATGGCAATAGCACTCTCTGCTGCTCTCTGCTGCCTCTAGTGGTCACTACTATCACTGACGAAATAACGTAGTTTCCCTGGCTATACCACACACAGAGGTGTGTGTGTGTGTGTGTGTGTGTGTGTGTGTGTGTGTGTGTGTGTGTGTGTGTGTGTGTGTGTGTGTGTGTGTGTGTGTGTGTTTGTGTGGTTACTGTGTACAATCAGAGGGAACTTACAGCTCAACAGACACTCACTCCATTAGTCCTCACAGCGAGGTAAACATAAAACGTAAAAAAGCTTTTTAAATAAAAGCTTAAAAGCGGAACCCCTCGACAACATCCTCTGAAAAGGCAGAGCGCGAAATTCAAAAATATATTTTTTAAATATTTAACTTTCATAAATTCACAAGTTCAATACACCAAATTAAAGTTATACTTCTTGCTAATCTACCCAAAAGGCTTTAAAGTGAAAGCACACCACAAATTATGTGTTATATGTTATATTATATGTTAATTAGGTCAGAGTCTAGTCACAATAAAAACACAGCCATTTTTCCAGCCAAAGGGAGGAGTCACAAAAAGCAGAAATAGAGATAAAATGATTCACTAACCTTTGATGATCTTCATCAGTTGACACTCATAAGACTTCACGTTACACGATACATGTATGTTTTGTTCGATAAAGTTTATATTTATATCCAGAAATCTCAGTTTACATTGGCGCGTTATGTTCAGTAGTTCCAAAAACATCCGGTGATTTTGCAGAGAGCCACGTCAATTTACAGAATTACTCATAATAAACTTTGATAAAACATACAAGTGTTATGCACAGAATTATCGATATACTTCTCCTTAACCTCTCTAGGGTAGGGGGCAGAATTCGGAATTTTGAATGAAAAGCATGCCCAAATTAATCGGTGTGCTACTCGGGCCCAGAAGATATGATATGCATATAACTGGTAGATTCAGATAGAAAACACTCTAAAGTTTCCAAAACTGTTAAAATAGTGTCTGTGAGTATAACAGAACGGATTTAGCAGTCAAAAACCCGAGAAAAATCCATTCAGGAATACGTTTTTTGGGGGTTTTGTAGTTTTCTATTCAATTCCATTACAGTATCCATTGACATAGGACTCCATTTGCAGTTCCTATGCCTTCCACTAGATGTCAACAGTCTTTAGAAATCGTTTCAGGCTTGTATTCTTATAAATGAGGGAGTAAGACCAGTCTGAACGTGTGGACCCTAAAGTGACGCAGAGTTTTTTCAGGCGCATGTGCATTTCTTGTTTAACCTCTTCAGTCGACCCTCTACTTTTTTGAACATTCTGTTAAAAATCGCGCAACATTTCAGCGCCCTGCTACTCATGCCAGGAATATAGTATATGCATTTGCTTAGTCTGTGTGGATAGAAAACACTCAGACGTTTAAAAAACTGGTTAAATCACTGCTGTGGCTTTACCAGAACGGCATTTACATCGAAAAGCACAGGAAAAACTGATCACTGAAAATGGGGAAAATATATCCATGCGCTACTTGAACCCATTGATAAACGTGAACCACAATTAATTGACTGAGGTTGCAGTACCTACAGCTTCCACAGGGTGTCTAGAGTCTTGTCATTTCCCTTCGAGTTTTTTCTTGGTCAAACACATACAGGACACCGTATCTAATCCGGTCTAGGACCGGATATTTTCCTTGAGTTTCTAGCCGGACATTTTTCCAGACGGACAGCTAATGATCTTTACATCGCCTCCTGATGAATTTTATCGCTTATTAACGTTTACTAATACCTAAAGTTGCATTACAAACGTATTTCGAAGTGTTTTGTGAAAGTTTATCGTCGACTTTTTGAATTTTAAAAAATGACGTTACGTTTTGAAACGATGTTTTTTTCGTTTATCACACAGTCTACATATAATGATATCTAGGCTTTATATGGACCGATTTAATCGAAATAAAGACCCAAATAGTGTTTATGGGACATCTAGGAGTGCCAACAAAGAAGATGGTGAAAGGTAATGAATGTTTTCTATTTTATTGTGCGGTTTGTGTAACGCCGAAATGCTAATTATTTTGTTTACGTCCCCTGTGGGTCTTTTGGGGGGTTGCATGCTATCAGATAATAGCTTCTCATGCTTTCGCCGAAAAGCATTTTAAAAATCTGACTTGTTGCCTGGATTCACAACGAGTGTAGCTTTAATTCGATACCCTGCATGTGTATTTTAATGAACTTTTGAGTTTTAACTAATACTATTAGCATTTAGCGTAGCGCATTTGCATTTCCAGAGCTCTAGTTGGGACGCAAGCGTCCCGAGTAGAAGCAACAGGTTAAATTTAATATTGACGACGTTATTGTCCGGCTTAAATATTATAGATCATTTAGGCTAAAAACCACCTGAGGGTTGAATATAAACATCGTTTGACATGTTTCTATGAACTTTACGGATACAATTTTTATTTTTTTGTCTGATTGTTTTGACTGAGTTTGAGCCTGTGGATTACTGAAGACAATGCACTAACAAAACAGAGGTTTTTGGATATAAAGAGACTTCATCGAACAAAAGGAACATTTATTGAGTAAATGAATGTCTTCTGATTGCCATCATATGAAGATCATCAAAGGTAAGGGATTAATTTTATCTCTATTTCTGAATTTTGTAACGCCTCTGCTTGGCTGGTTACTGTTTGTAATAATTTGTCAACTGGGCTATGTTCTAGGTATGTTCTGGGCTAGGTATGCTCTGGGCTAGGTATGTTCTGGGCTAGGTATGTTCTGGGCTAGGTTTGTTCTGGGCTAGGTATGTTCTGGGCTAGGTATGCTTTAGTCGAAAAGCATTTTATAAATATGACACTGTGGTTGGTTTAACAAGTTCATCTTTAAACCTAAGTAAAATATGTTTTGTTTTCTGAATTTTTATAATGAGCATTTCTGTAATTGAATTAGGTGCTCTGCAACCTCACTGGATGTTGGCCAGATGGGACGCTAGTACCCTAGAGAGGTTAATGCAACCGCTGTGTCAGATTTCAGAAAACCTTTACGGAAATAGCAAACCATGCAAAAATCTGAGTACAGCACTCAGACACCAAAACAAGCCATACAGATACCCGCCATGTTGTGAAGTCAACAGAAGTCAGAAATAGCGTTATACATATTCACTTATCTTTGATTATCTTCATCGGAATGCACTCCCAGGAATCCCAGTTCCACAATAAATGTTTGTTTTGTTCGATAAAGTCCATAATTTATATACAACTATCTCCTATTTGTTCGCGCGTTTAGTAAACAAATCCAATCTGGCGAAAGTTCAGACAAAAAGTTCAACAAGTTATTTAACAGTTGAGGTTTTAACGTTTGAGCAGCAAAGACCATTTTGGGTCACAACTTGATACTGTCACTCATGCAAATTATTTATGTTTAAATTGGAGACGTTATTGACGTTATTGACAAAAACACTGAATTACCTCCATCAAGTTAGTTCAAGCCAGATGTGTATCTCAGAAATATATCTGCAAACTCTGTGTGACCTCTCTCACTCTACCTACACTCTCTGTTATAGAACTCAGTGTGAGCTCTCTCACTCTACCTACACTCTCTGTTATAAAACTCAGTGTGATCTCTCTCACTGTACCTACACTCTCTGTTATAGAACTCTGTGTGACCTCTCTCACTCTACCTACTCTCTGTTAAATAAGAAACAGATCCATCCAAGTCCACATACTTCTCAGCAAATGAAATCTCCCTGAAATGTGTATAAAATTCACATTGTGTTTCATTGTGTTTCAACAGCAGTTCAAAGGGTTTCTGTAATGAGGACACAAACACCAGCGCCTCTCTCTCTCTCTCTCTCCCTCTCTCTCTCTCTCTCTCTCTCTCTCTCTCTCCCCTCCCTCTCTCTCTCTCTCTCTCCCTCTCTCCCTCTCTCTCTCTCTCCCCCTCTCTCTCTCTCTCTCTCTCTCTCTCTCTCTCTCTCTCTCCCCTCCCTCTCTCTCTCTCCCTCTCTCTCTCTCTCTCTCTCTCCCTCTCTCCCTCTCTCCCTCTCTCTCTCTCTCTGCCTCTCCCTCTCCCTCTCTCTCTCTCCCTCTCTCTCTCTCTCCCTCTCCCTCTCTCTCCCCATCTCTCTCTCCATCTCTCTCGCTCCATCTCTTTGTGGATCTGTGTAATCTGAGGGAAATATGTTTCTCTAATATGGTCATACATTGGGCACAAGGTTAGGAAGTGCAGCTCAGTTTCCACCTCATTTTGTGGGCAGTGAGCACATAGCCTGTCTTCTCTTGAGAGCCATGTCTGACTACGGCGGCCTTTCTCAATAGCAAGGTTATGCTCACTGAGTCTATACATAGTCAAAGCTTTCCTTAAGTTTGGGTCAGTCACAGTGGTCAGGTATTCTGCCACTGTGTACTCTCTGTTTAAGGCCAAATAGCATTATAGTTTGCTCTGTTTTTTTGTTAATTCTTTCCAATGTGTCAAGTAATTATCTTTTTGTTTTCTCGTGATTTATTTGGGTCTAATTGTGCTGTTGTCCTGGAGCTCTGTGGAGTGTGTTTGTGTTTGTGAACAGAGCCACAGGACCAGCTTGCTTTAGGGGACTCTTCTCCAGGTTCATCTCTCTGTAGGTGATGGCTTTGTTATGGAAGGTTTGGGAATCATTTCCTTTTAGGTGGTTGTAGAATTTAACGTCTCTTTTCTGGATTTTGATAGTTAGTGGGAATCGGCCTAATTCTGCTCTGCATGCATTATTTGGTGTTCTACTTGAATGACCTGGAGTTCGGAGTGTGACTGTTTGAGGTTGTGGACAGGTGTCTTTTATACTGATAACAAGTTCAAACAGGTGCCATTAATACAGGTAACGAGTGGAGAACAGAGGAGCCTCTTAACCTCTTCAGTCGACCCTCTACTTTTTTGAACATTTTGTTAAAAATCGCGCAACATTTCAGCGCCCTGCTACTCATGCCAGGAATATAGTACGTTCATATGGTTAGAATGTGTGGATAGGAAACCCTCGGACGTTTTTAAAACTGGTTAAATCACGACTGTGGCTATTACATAACGTGCGTTACATCGGAAAGCGCAGGAAAACCTGATCACAGAAAATGGAAATAAATATCCTTGCGCCACTTCCAGCAATTGTTAACAGTGAGCCGAATTAGATAAGACCGAGCATTCAACTCCCACAGCATCCCCATGTTGTCTAGAGTCTTGTGAATTGAATCATCTTTGATTCTTGGTTGAACCGAAAGAGGGGCACGACTTACCTCCAGATCATTCCGGAAGAGCTCTCTCCTGAAATTTTTTCCAAGACGACAGCTAATGATTTCTACATCGCCTATGGATGATTTTTATCGCTTATTAACGTTTACTAATACCTAAAGTAGCATTACAAACGTATTTCGAAGTGTTTTGTGAAAGTTTATCGTCTACTTTTTGAATTTAAAAAAATGACGTTACGTTGTGAAATCGCTGTTTTTTTCGTTTATCACACAGTCTACATATAACGATATCTTGGCTTTATATGGCCCGATTTAATCGAAATAAAGACCCAATAGTGTTTATGGGACATCTAGGAGTGCCAACAAAGAAGATGGTGAAAGGTAATGACTGTTTTCTATTTTATTGTGCGGTTTGTGTAACGCCGAAATGCTAATTATTTTGTTTACGTCCCCTGCTGTGCTTTTCTGTTGTAGTGTATTGGTGCATGCTATCAGATAATAGCTTCTCATGCTGTCGCCGAAAAGCATTTTAAAAATCTGACTTGTTGCCTGGATTCACAACGAGTGTAGCTTTAATTTGATACCCTGCATGTGTATTTTAATGAACTTTTGAGTTTTAACTATTAGCATTTAGCGTAGCGCATTTGCATTTCCAGAGCTCTAGTAGAGGCAAGTAGAGGCAAGAGGTTAAAGAAGAAGTTACAGGTCTGTGAGAGCCAGAAATCTTGCTTGTTTGTAGGTGATCAAATACTGATTTTCCAACAAAAGAAATTCATTAAAATTAAAAATCCTACAATGTGATTTTCTTTTTTTTTCTTCTCATTTTGTCTGTCATAGTTGAAGTGTACCTATGATGAAAATTACAGGCCTCTCTCATCTTTTTAAGTGGGAGAACTTGCACAATTGGTGGCTGACTAAATACTGTTTTGCCCCACTGTATGTTGAAGAGAGTGGGGCTTAAGCTGCATCCCTGCCTCACCCCACGACCCTGTGGATAAATGTGTATGTTTCTTTCTTAACCGTACACTTGTTGTTTGTGTACATGGATTATATAATGTCTTATGTTTTACCCCCAACACCACTTTCCATCAATTTGTATACCTCATGCCAAATTGAGTCGAAGGCTTTTTTGAAATCAACAAAGCATGAGAAGACTTTGCCTTTGTTTTGGTTTGTTTGGTTGTCTCATATGGTGTGTAGGGTGAATACGTGGTCTGTTGTATTGGAATTTGGTAAAAAGCCAATTTGACATTTGCTCAGTACATTGTTTTCATTGAGGAAATGTACGATTCTGCTGTTAATGATAATGCAGAGGATTTTCCCAAGGTTACTGTTGACGCATATTCCACGGTAGTTATTGGGGTCAAATTTGTCTCCACTTTTGTGGATTGGGGTGATCAGTCCTTGGTTCCAAATATTGGGGAACATGCCAGAGCTAAGGATGATGTTAAAGAGTTTTAATACAGCCAATTGGAATTTGTTGTCTTTATATTTGATTATTTCATTAAGGATACAATCAACACCACAGGCCTTTTTGAGTTGGAGGGTTTTTATTTTGTCCTGTAACTCGTTCAAGGTAATTGGAGAATCCAGTGGGTTCTGGTAGTCTTTAATAGGTGATTTTAATATTTGTATTTGATCATGTATATGTTTTCGCTCTTTAATCTTTGTTATAGAGCCAAAAAGATTGGAGAAGTGGTTTACCCATACATCTCAAATTTGGATAGATAATTCTTCGTGTTGTTGTTTGTTTAGTGTTTTCCAATTTTCCCAGAAGTGGTTAAGAGTCTACGGATTCCTCAATTCCATTGAGCTGATTTCTGACGTGCTGTTCCTTCTTTTTCCGTAGTGTATTTCTGTATTGTTTTAGTGATTCACCATAGAGAAGGCGTAGACTCAGGTTTTCTGGGTCTCTATGTTTTTGGTTGGACAGGTTTCACAATTTCTTTCTTAAATTTCTGCATTCTTCATCAAACCATTTGTCATTGTTGTTCATTTTCTTCAGTTTTCTATTTGAGATTTTTAGATTTGATAGGGAAGCTGAGAGGTCAAATATACTGTTAAGATTTTCTACTGCCAAGTTTACACCTTCAATATTGCAGTGGAACGTTTTACCCAGGAAATTGTCTAAAGGGGATTGAATTTGTTGTTGCCTAATTGCTTTTTGGTAGGTTTCCAAACTGCATTCCTTCCAGCTATAGCATTTCTTAATGTTACTCAGTTCCTTTGGCTTTGATGCCTCATGAGTGAGTATTGCTCTGTTCAAGTAGACTGTGATTTTGCTGTGGTCTGATAGGGGTGTCAGTGGGCTGACTGTGAACGCTCTGAGAGACTCTGGGTTGAGGTCAGTGATAAAGTAATCTGCAGTACTACTGCCAAGAGATGAGCTATATGTGTACCTACCATGGGAGTCCCCTCGAAGCCTCCCGTTGACTATGTACATACCCAGCGTGCGACAGAGCTGCAGGAGTTGTGACCCGTTTTTGTTGGTTATGTTGTCATAGTTGTGTCTAGGGGGGCATATGTGGGAGGGAATGCTGTAACCTCCAGGCAGGAGGGAATGCTGTCACCTCCAGGCAGGTGTTTGTCCCCCTGTGTGCTGAGGGTGTCAGGTTCTTGTCCGGTTCTGGCATTTAGGTCACCACAGACTAGTACATGTCCCTGGACCTGGAAATGATTGATTTCCCCCTCCAGGATGGAGAAGCTGTCTTCATTAAAGTATGGGGATTCTAGTGTGGGGATATAGGTAGCACACAGGAGGACATTTTTCTCTGTTAAGAAGTTAAGTTTGTGTCAGTCACAGTGGTCATTCTGCCACTGTGTACTCTCTGTTTAGGGCCAAATAGCATTCTAGTTTGCTCTGTTTTTTTGTTAATTCTTTCCAATGTGTCTCTCGCTCTCTCTCCCTCCCTCCCTCTCTGTCTGTCTGTCTGTCTGTCTGTCTGTCTGTCTGTCTGTCTGTCTGTGTCAAGTAATTATCTTTTTGTTTTCTCATGATTTGGTTGGGTCTAATTGTGTTGCTGTCCTGGGGCTCTGTGGAGTGTGTTTGTGTTTGTTAACAGAGCCCCAGTACCAGCTTGCTAAGGGGACTCTTCTCCATGTTCATCTCTCTGTAGGTGATGGCTTTGTTACGGAAGGTTTGGGAATCGCTTCCTTTTAGGTGGTTGAAGAATTCTGTCTGTCTGTCTGTCTGTCTGTCTGTCTGTCTGTCTGTCTGTCTGTCTGTCTGTCTGTCTGTCTGTCTGTCTGTCTGTCTGTCTGTCTGTCTGTCTGTCTGTCTGTCTGTCTCTCTCTCTGTCTGTCTGTCTGTCTGTCTGTCTGTCTGTCTGTCTGTCTGTCTGTCTGTCTGTCTGTCTGTCTGTCTGTCTGTCTGTCTGTCTGTCTGTCTCTGTCTGTCTGTCTGTCTGTCTGTCTGTCTGTCTGTCTGTCTCTGTCTCTCCTTTCTCAATCTGTTTAACAGTAAAGACGGAGAAGACACTATTTGCACATTGTGACCTCAGTTGCCACACACACACACACACACACACACACACACACACACACACACACACACACACACACACACACACACACACACACACACACACACACACACACACCCCATTGGTTGCTGGCCAACTGCCTGTCTGGAGAAGTCATCAGGAACATATCTAATGCTGATTCACCACAGGTCAGACTGAGGCCAGGAG